>NW_004949154.1:650394-651276 GCF_000317375.1 Microtus ochrogaster | reverse complement strand
CCAATGAAATCAACAGATTGATATATGACACTCCCACATCAAGCCACTAGGGGTGGCCTTTGAAAATTGCACCCCTCCCTCCATTTCCCATCTAGCTCTCTCTATTTCCTGGTCTGTCCCATGTCAACCATCATGGTCAGGCACTCTGGGTGCCACAAACCTGCTGTGCCTCAAGATAAACTGGACCCTCCAAAACCACGAGCCCAAATCAACCTCTCTTCCCTTAAATTGTGTCAGATTTGTTGTCATGGTGACACATGTGCCAGCTCGAGCCTGGAAACGGAATGACAGGGCACCACCAAGAGAAGTCAGTCCCAAAGAGAGACTGCCTTAACTTCATTTCCCATCACTGATTACAATGCTCTAACAAAGCGACTTACATGAGCACAGGTTTGTCTTGGCTCGTGGTTCCAAGTACAGTTCTCCATGGTGGAGAAACCAAGGCAGGAAGAATAATCCCGCCACAGTAAAAGGGGTCTTCCCACATCAGTTAACATAATCACAGCAGCCCCTCACAGGCAAGTCCAGACACCCTTTTTCCAGGTGATTCCAGAGTCTATGACCCAGCTGGCTCAGTCCTTCCAGATCTCTATAACCTAGGGACGGGAGAAGCTGACACTTGAGGGCACTTAGCTGGAGGCCTAGTGATGCCAAGAGGGCCCATATGCCTAGCAATTGGCGTGAGGGATATTCAGGGACTGTGGGAGGCCTTGAATATGGCCGGTGGCATGGAAAGATGCAGAAGACGCTTAGAGATGTGGCTCAGCAATTAAGAGGGCTTCAGTGTTACTGCTCCCAGCACCACACCCGGTGTCTCACAACTGTCTGCAAGTCCAGTTTCAGGGGCTTTTTGTAGCCTCCAGGACCTATCTGGCCTGGGGG
>NW_004949154.1:646683-650294 GCF_000317375.1 Microtus ochrogaster | reverse complement strand
GGGAATCTGTCTGGCCTGGGGGAATCTGTCTGGCCTCCAGGGAATCTGTCTGGCCTGGGGGAATCTGTCTGGCCTCCGGGGAATCTGTCTGGCCTCCAGGGAATCTGTCTGGCCTCCAGGGAATCTGTCTGGCCTCCAGGGAATCTGAGCACATGTGACTCTCATATGTGAAGACATGAACACACAAACACATAAAAGTTTTTTAAATCAAACAAATACTTTTTAAAGAAGAAAGATATTGTCGCGTTGGCAGGAAGAGGCTGAAGCTGTTACTGACAGCAGACAGTGGATCTCATGCTGATTAAAGCCCTCACATTTATAAAAAGAGGCCAGACAATAAAATGTTTACAGTGAGACTCACCAGGGACACAGAACGACAGCTTTGTTTCCTCATTTTTTTATCTTCTCCATGTTTAACTTCCAGGATAACAAAAGTTTGTTAATTGTATTTTGAAACAAGATCTCACATACTTAGACTCAAGCAATCCTGTCTTGGCCTCCTGCATAGCTGACACTCGGACTTTGTTACCATGCCAGGTTCTTGGTTTTATTTTTTGTTACAGGAGACGGAACCCATGGCCTGTTATATTCGAGACAAATGTTCTGCCACTGAGTGACAGCCCCAGCCCTTAAAAGGTTATTTTATTTATCAGTTGGAGGTATAACTTAATTGGCAAGAACACTCACCTAATATACCCAAAGCCCTGGGTTTGATTTCCAGCTCTGCTGGGATAAATTACCTGGCCTCGGGCAAGGAATTGCTTCTTGAGACTTCAGTTAACACTACACCCCATGCTATTGCTTTTTGTGGTGTTGGTGGGAATCAAACATAGGGCTTTGGACTTGCTAAGCAAGAGTTCTACCTCTGAGCTATATCACCAGTCTGTTAATGTCCCCGTTATAAATGATGTTGAGTGCAGGCCCTGATTCCAGGGCTCACTGGAGGCCCTGTGAGTTAATAGCAGGTCCCGGTGCCCAGTGACTAAGAAGAATGAGCATCATTTTTACTGACCCTTCTCTGTGTACATAACTGACTGCAGAAGGTGTGAAGAATGAGAGGGGGTCACAGCCCAGCTTCCAAACCCCTCACAGAACAGGTACTTGTCCTGTCAGCTTGCTTTGCAGATCCCATCTCAGGGAAGGTCTCACCAGAGAGCCCCAGTTAGCTCCGGTCTGATGCCATTTTCCTGAGCCTACTCTCCAGATCTTCTGATCCCTTTCCCAGCTCTCAGAAGTTGGCCCCTGTGCTCTGCTTTCTGTGGCTGTCACCGCACATGTGGCTTGAATGAGCATCAACAATGGTGCTGAATGAGTGCCGGGCGGCTCCTCTGGGAGATCTGCAAGGACATCTTTTTGGTTACAATAGCTGTGTGCATCTGTGTGTGCATGAGTATGACCTGTTTATATATAAACACGAAGCAATCTTTCATGCTTCTTATATACACAATGAATTTTCTGAGAACAAGACTATTGTGTATGGGGGAGAAGATTGTCCTTTGTTTTGTTTGGCATCTTTCCAAGACTTGGTGCCTAATCCATGTCACTGGCAACAGGGCGGCTCGTGGTGTCTGAGTCAGCCTCACAGCCACCTGTGCCCACTGTCTTAGTGGCTGCGGTGGCCGTCACGGTCACATCTCTAGGAGCAAACAGGGGGGCCATGAAATCCTTGCTATAGTCAGATTGCACCCTGCATCCTGAAATTTATAGTATTTTATTATGGATTACTTTTCATTTTTCCTTCATAGTACAGTTAGGATAGAACATTGATTTTTCCCCCCACTTGTTTAAAAGCATACGGGTACACAGGTTAGATTATTTATGAATTTCATTTCCTCTCTGTAAAGAGGGCATTAGGAAACATTTGTCATCCACATTGGAGCCAGGCATGACCAGCCTGCAATCCACCAGTCAAGGGCCCACATTTGTATAATTCGGGAGACCCACATCTGAGTTGGTCTGGGCATCAGCCATCAGTTGTCATCGGGGAGAAACTTGCTGAGGTGAAATGCCCAATCACTCACGTGCCTCTGGGGTGAGGAGTCTGCCTCCATTGCTGTTCTGTTAAATGGAGCCTTCCCCCTCTCCTCTGAGGAATAGTCTGGATTTGCAACTCCATGACTGGTCTCCTCATAGCCTCCTGTCAATCAGTGTCTTTTCCAGACGTTCCCAAGCCTGCTTGGCTTGACCAGCCTGCCCCTTCTATGCTGCCGCCCAGCCTCCTTGCCTTGGTCCCAAGGCCTCTTCTCTGGTTCTCATCCTCCTCACCTCCACGTGGTTGTATCCATAACTTCCAGTTCTATTCTGACCTCTGTAAGACACTTCTAGAAAACTGCTCCTGTCCAGGTCTGGAATTGGCCGGAGAAAAGCAGCTGCTGAGAAAGAGGAGCCAGATGTTACATCTGAGAGGTCCAGCAAGAACCCCTTCCAACCCAAGACTGAACCAACTGGGAGGTGGAGGGTAAGTTATTTCCCTACCTCTGTGATTTTGTACCCCAGCCAAGTGGACTTTGGGTGTCCCCATCCTTGAACCTAACATTCATCTATGAAATTACCCAGTCTCTGGCTCAGTGGGAATACTATAAGTTGCCGTCAGACAGATCAGTAGACACTTTACACAAAGACCGGGCCCAGTGTGCCCAGAAGCTCCTCCCACAGATGGCTATCAACTAAGTCACTTCTCTGCAGAGGAAGACTGGGCATCCCTTGGACCCAATGGATCCTGGGAGGGAGGGCAGAGAGGCTGACCTGGCACTGGTGCCCAGATTAAGTATTAATATTCTCTCCTACTATGTATGTCCCAGAATTGAACTTGGGAAATCAGCTTTGGTGGCAAGAGCCCTTAACCCCCTGAGCCATCTCACCAGCCCACTAGTGGAATTTTGATACATTCCTTGGCTCTGAAAACAGTACGAAAGCTGTGCGGCAGTGGCACATGCTTTTAATCCCAGCACTCAGGAGGCAGAAGCAGGCGGATCTCTCTGAGTTCGAGACCAGCCTAGCTCTACAAGAGCTATATCCAGGGCAGGCTCCAAAGCTACAGAGAAAACCTGTCTGAACCCCGCCCCCAAAGAAAAGAAAAGACAGACAGACAGGAAGAAAGAAAGAAAGAAAGAAAGAAAGAAAGAAAGAAAGAAAGAAAGAAAGAAAGAAAGAGAGAGAGAGAGAGAGAAAGAAAGAAAGAGAGAAAGAAAGAAAGATTGATTTGACTGCAAGTTCTGGAATGCTTTTCAGGGAATGGATGGTATTAATCACTAGGGCACACGCATACACTTGAGAGCCTTTGTGATGTAGAAGCCAAATGCTCTCCAGTGAGGCTGCCCATGAGGCACAGGTGGGAAGTAGAAAACACACAAGAGGGACAATTGATGCCTCAGCCCCACAATTCCCCCAGGTTCCAGGTCATCCCACTGAGGAGAATCTGGGTCCCCACTGCAGTCCTGATGCCACTAACTCCTTGATGGTGCAGGATCTGAAGACAGACTTTGACTGAATCAAGCTGCAGTTTGGACAGGGTTTAAATGTGTCCCCTGTGGAGTCCTCACTTATTAGAGGATGAAAACAATCTGACCATGTGTCCAAAGATGTGGCCCCTGGGAGATGAGAGTTAGATG
>NW_004949154.1:642199-646570 GCF_000317375.1 Microtus ochrogaster | reverse complement strand
CTCCCTCCCTCCCTCCCTCCCTCCCTCCCTTCTGATCATAAGAAGTTCTGTGTCATCCAGGATGCTGCCAGCAAGAAGGCCATTGCCTGATGTGGGATTCCCCTCTGTATGCTGTGAATATGTTTTATTATCATTGGCTAATAAAGAAGCTACTTTGGCCTATGACAGGGTAGAATAAAGCCAGGCGGGAAATGCAAACAGAGATATATAGAGAAAGTAGGCAGAGTCAGAGAGATGCCATGTAGCTGCTGAAGGAGACAGATTCCAGAGCTTACTGGCAAGGCACAGTCTCGTGCAGATACACAGATTAATAGAAATGGGTTAATGTAAGATGTAAGAGTTACATAGGAATACGCCTAAGCTGTTGGCCAAGCAGTGTTGTAATTAATACAGTTTCTGTGTGATTATTCGGGTCTGGGTGGCCACGAAACCAATGAGCAGTCTCTGACTACAATTGTTGGTTGCAGACACTTGACCTTGGATGAACTTTCAGAACTGTGAGTCAAAGTAAGTCTGCCCCCTGGCTAGCTGGCTTCCTCTCTTTCTTTTTTAAAAGTCTATGTGTCTGAGTGTTTTGCCTGCACGTATGAGCATCATGTGCGTGCAGTGCCCAAGGAGGCCAGAAACCTGTATTCGATCCCCTGGAAGTGGAATACACACTGCTGTGAACTGCCGTGTGAGTGTTAGGACCTGAACCTGGATCCTCTACAAGAGCAGGAAGTATGCTATGTCTCTAGCCCTAAGTCACCTTCCCTCATCACTTCCCCAATCTATAGTCCTGTGTGACTTACAATAGAAACAGACTAACATGGGAGGCCTTGGTGCCACTCATGAACAAGTCACTCCCCAGGCTCTATAGGCAGGGAGCACCCTCAGGAGAGGTGAACTCTTCAATCCGTAGAGCAGTGCCTTCAGGTTGGACTGGGACAATCAGTTGTGACCAGTTTCAGTGGGTGGGTAAATGAGTAGGCTAGGGCCAAAAGGTGCCTGCAAATTTGGCTAAGACTGAAAAGATTTCTGACAAGTATATGAAGAGACCAGAACTGTCTTATGTAATTGGTGGGAGTAAAATGAGAAAATTGCTTTGAAAATTAGGGCACATGGATCACAATACACCTCAAATATCTACCCCTAGGAATATACTTAACAAAACGAATGCATATCTGAAGAAAAAAGATGAAGAGGAAGAAGAGGAGAAGGGAAGGGGGAAGCAAAAGGACGAGAAGGGGGAAAGAGAAAGAATGAGGGGGAGGAAGAGGAAAAAGAAGAGAAAGGAGGAAGAAGGAAGAGGAAGGAGAAGGTGAAGAGAGAGGAGGAAGAGAAAGAAGTGGAGAAGGGGAGGGAGAAGAAAGGAAGCAGGAAGAGGGGATAGAGGAGGAGGTGGAGGAGGAGAAAGGAAGAGACCATCATGAGATAGAAGCCAGTTTCCCCTAGTCAGCAAGGGCAGGGCCGTGATGGGCCAGGTTGTCCCGGTGCCGCTTCCTCCAGGGGACAAATAACTCTCGGGTTAGGTTGGGCCGAGGGCACATGTGCAGCGCATGTGGATTCCTTACTGGCTCAGTCTAAGATTTCCTAAAAAAGAAAAAAGAAAGAAAGACCAATCTCAGTAAAGATGATCTCAGTCTCACCCACTTTCCGCCATAAGATGTATAAAACCCTGCCAGGCAGTGCAACCTGGTGGTTCCTCTCTCGGAGCCCCGCCCACTCGCTGAGGATGTTTCTCACTTTCCCTCATAAGACCACGTTCACTCTGTTCACTTCTCATCCGTGTTTCCTTAATCTTCTGCGGCGGGAGACAGTGAACTCAGAAGCCACTGGCTAGGGTGGCTTTGGTTGCCGCTGGAGCTCCCTGAGTTAAGTAGCCGTTCGGTATCAGACACTTGGGTATCGGTGAGGTCTGCTATCTTTGGTGGTTTGAGCTCACCATCCATGAGGGGCTGCTCTCCTGAGGGACAGGTGTCAGAGGTCTGAGACTGGCCCCAAGGCAACCTGGAGACTCCATGGTCTGAGACACCCCACCAGACATCTGCTTTCTGTGCCATGGGGTTCAAAGGTGTGCTCACTTTCCCTCTTAACTCTGATCCCAAAAGGCAGGAAAGCCCCATGAAAGGCTCCAGGCCTGTTGGGACCCATTCCAAAGTCATTGTTCTTCGTGTTACCTGAAAAGTCACCTCTGGCTGCCACATCAGCGGGGATGGATGACAGTTCAAGGTCTGGTCCTAGTGGTCATGAAAGAGCTTCCAAACCCAGGGCAAGGCAATGATGGGCTACTTGCCATGCACCAAGGACCATGCCGAGATACCACACTGACATTCAAAGCTGATATTGGTAAAGCCACTTTCCAGACTGAGAAATGGGGTTCTAAGAGGGTCCCCAACAGGGGGAAAGACTTCGGAGCTGGATTCTCTTGACTCTGAACTGCTGTTGGAGTTGTGCCTGCCTGGGGTCATTCTTTTCTTAGATATAAGAGAAGGCAGAAAAGAGGGGCAAAGTCTGTGATTATTGGTATGGCTCTTTGCTCCCGCACCAAACATGACAAGGGCTGGTTACCCAGAAGTCAGCTTGGTAAAGGAGGTTGATAGCTGCTGGAGTAACTTCCTGCATCTCCTTCCTCTTTGCAAGCCAACCCTTTCCCAGAAAGGAAACTCTGAGATGAGAAACAGGAAAGGGGTCCTGGTGGAGAGAGCTCGTCTTGAATGGCTCTGAGCAGGGCACTGGGGAAGGGGCACACTTAGTGCACTGAGTGAAAGGAACCCTGGAGTGGGGGTCAGCTTTCAGTTTGGGTCCTGAGTCCGCCTCCACCATGCGGTGCAGCCTAAGGTACCTTTCCCTCTCTGTGCCTCAGCTCCTTTAACTGTACAACGTAGGAATTGATGCTCATATTAAGCTTTTCAGGGCTCGTCCACAGATTACACAAATGTTAACTGATCCGCTCCTTCAGTCACTAACCAAGCACTGGGGACAGAGCACAAGTTAGGACTGGCCCTGGCTCCTGGAGTGGAGTCTGGGCCATGAAGACTGCTCTGGGAGAGAAGTTGCCCCCAGTCCACAGACCCTAGCCAGTATGAGATTGGCTCAAAGAGTAAAGAACAAACCTGCACTCACCTGGACATTACCCAGAAGCCCTCAAACATGTTCCTGTTCTCCTTGTTCTCCAGGCATCAGCTGTTGGGGGCGCTCTCACCCCCATTTCCTGATGAACCTGAGGAAAAGGCATAAAGTGTCCTTCTCGAAATCTAGCCGGAAGGGTAGATGACACTGGAGATAAATTTGTAAACAGGCGACCCAGCCAGAGGCTGGAATCTGTGCAGAGGCCAAGGGGGAAGGAGGCCAAACAGGTCAGAGGTGGCTTGTTTGTCCAGGGACAGACAGGCTGGATTCTGGACAGCGTGGGGCTCTGGAAAGGTAACAGAACAGAGGTTAACCCCAGCCTACATGTCAAGCCCTACAGTAACCCCAGATGAAATGAAGATGCCTGGTTAAATGGGAGCTTCATATGTACCACAAATAATATTTTAGTATAAATATATCTTGGCAGTCTGGACTATACTGATATTTTAAACAATTGTTTGCTGTTAACTGATATTTGTTTGCTGTCGAGCTGAGATTCAACTGATTTTTTTTTTAAAGAAACAGAATCTTAGGTAGCTCAGCCTTTGTTTGGTTTAAACGTTTCATGTAGTGGTGGATGGCTTTGAGCTTCTGGCTTTCTTGTCTTCAGTTTCCAATTCTACATCACTGCCATGTTTTCAAAGTGGCTAAAATAGACACCCTGACCACCTCAAACGTACACTGAGTTCCGAAACAAGAGTTCCACATTTGAATCCCAGCTCCCATTCTAACAGGTTGGCCTTACCGACTCACTGACTGGCTCTCCTATGTAAGATCTCCTTCCTAAGTGTGGAGTAACTGTTTGCACATCAGTGAACAAGAGCCACAGAGCCCTGGGCTGTGCCGAGCTGACCTATGGGAACACTGGTTTCTCTCATAAAAAAAGAGCATCTTTCAGCCCGAGTTAAATTACATGGGTAGATGGCTCTGTGTGTGTGTGTGTGTGTGTGTGTGTGTGTGTGTGCGCGCGCGCGCGCACATGTGCATGTCTGTATGCTTGGCCATGCACACCCTCAAGTGGATGGCAAAGGACAACTTTCAAGAATCAATTCTTAGGCTGTAAGAGTTGGCTCAGTGGTTAAGAGCATTAGCTACTCTTCTAGAGGACCTGTGACATGACAGCTCACAACTGTCTGCAACTCAAGTTCCAGGGGATCTGACACCCTCATACATGCAGGTGATGTACACCAATGTACAGAAAAGAAGAAAGGGAGGAAGGAAGGAAGGAAGGAAGGAAGGAAGGAAGGAAGGAAGGAAGGA
>NW_004949154.1:635745-642099 GCF_000317375.1 Microtus ochrogaster | reverse complement strand
GGTTTCTGGCAGCAGCACAGACCCTGGACGTTAAGAAGGAAGGAAGGAAAGAAGGAAGGAAGGAAAGAAGGAAGGAAAGAAGGAAGGAGGAGAAAATCATTTTTTTTTCTTCCACCATGTAGACCACAGCTTAAACTCAGGCTTGGTGGGAAGTACACCTTACCCGTTGAGCCATCCCACGAGCCCATGTGGATGGTTTTCAAACCCTGGGTGATGAAAAGGAAATCTGAGGCGAGCCCCTGGACCATGGTGGCTCCCAGGATGAGTTTGTGGGTCCAATTTGTGCTGTGACTCATGCTTTTTACGAAAGGAAGGTGCCTTGCCAAATTGCTTTCACTTTGTGTATTTCTTTATACAGTACTGAGAAAACTTGTTTCTAATAATGTAATTGAATTTTGTTTCTCATAGTTCCGAATGCAGCAAAGTCTGAGCTCAAGAGTCAGCAGGTTCAGAGTCTGGAAAGGCTGGCCTCTGATTGCAAGTCTGAGATCAATCAGTCATTGTTGTCATGTTTGAGACAAAACACCTTACCAAAGCAATTCCCTGAAGGCAGGTTTGTCTTGGCTCACGGTTTCAGGGGAGGTAGTCCATTATGGTTGTAAGGCATGGCAATGGGAACATGAGGGATATGGTCACTCTGCATCCACTGTCAAGAAAAAGAGAGATGAGACCTGATTTTAGTTCACTGTGGTGGTTGGATGGGGATGGCTCCCATAGGCTCATTATATTTGAAGACTTGGTCCCCACTTAGTGAAACTGTTTGGGAAGGGTTAGGAAGTGTGGCCTTGTTGGAGGAGGTGTGTCATTGGAAGTGGTGTTTGTGCTCCAAAAGCCCACACACCATCCCCAGTTAGCTCTGAAACTGTTTGGGAAGGGTTAGAAAGTGTGGCCTTGTTGGAGGAGGTGTGTCATTGGAAGTGGTGTTTGTGCTCCAAAAGCCCACACACCATCCCCAGTTAGCTCTCTCCCTGATGGTTGTTTTCTCTATATGTAAAGTCTCAGCTGATGCACCATGAAGCTCCAGCCCCATGCCTGCCTCTTGCTATACTTTCTGCCATGGCAGTCATAAATCCACTACACTCTGGAATCGTGAGCCCCAAGTTAAATGCTTTCTTTCATGAGTTGCTCTGCTTTGTCGTAGCAGTAGCAATGTACCTAAGACAGAAGTTGGTACCAGGCACTCTGACCTGTCACTGTGACCCTCCTGACTATGCATGTTTTGGAGGAATGTAGACACTTTGGAATTTTGAAATAGAAAAGTGGTTGAATACTGTAAGTGGGACTTAATGGGCCATGGTAGTAGGAGTTCAGAAGACAGTGCTGTGGACAGTATGGACTACAGGTGCCTAGTTCAGGGGTTTGCAGGAGGGGAACAAGCTTAGCAACTAGGTAAGAGATCATTCTCGTGGTATTTTTGGAAAGAATAGTGCTATTTTTTTTTTTACCTTGGCCTAAGACTCTGCCTGAGGCTAAACTGAAAATGTTTGGACCAATTTCACGGACAGAGGTGATTCTACGACAGCCTAGTACTGACTGTGTCGTGTGATAATTGGGGATCACTCTTAACGCAGACCTACAAGGAAAAAGAGCACGCAGGGCAAAGAGAAATCCAAAATGTACAATCTGAAGAGAAAAAGAACACAAGGAAATTTCCTGTTGGAGCCTTGGTTTGTGCTCAAAGAGACAAGAGAAAAAATGGAATAAAGGGAATGGTGCCTTCGGGTCAAGACACCACTCAGCTAATCCTGAAACTCTGAAAGGAAAAAGCCTCAGGGATTTCCTCTGTCTCAAAGCAACTGCACTGGAAATCTTATGCAAATGCAAGTCGAGGAGGCAGCCAGGTTTCAGCCCAAGCAGCCTGCAGAATTTGGCAGTTTGGGCCCTGTGGTTCTGGCTTTAGGATCTTGAAGGATACAGGAGGAAAGGAATCTTCCTCTGCAGTAAAGGAAAGCCACTGAGGCTAAGTTTGTGGCAGAGGAGTACCTGCATGGAGGCCTTGGGAGAGCATTGTGAAAAGCTGTGACGGTGGAGCCTGGATTGTTTAGAGACCCCAGGCTGTTAGAGACGCCAGAGCCAAGGAATACCTGCCAAGGAGAGCAGCACACAGGGAGTGGAGTCCGTCCAAGAGAAAAGTGTGCTGCAGGGAACATAGCTGGAGGCCAGAGCCATCTAAGCCTTTGACACCAGACTTAGAGCTACAGGATTAGGAGCTTGCTCTGCTGGGTTTTAGTCTTGTTTTGGTCCAGTATTTCCTCACTACTATGATAGGATGCAAGATAAATCTTGGCAGATGTGTGGGAGACAGACAGAGCTTTATTGGAGAAAGGGAAGGGATGGAGGGGAGAGGTAAAGGGAGCACAGAGCTTCATGGGAAGAGAGAGAGAAAAGGAGAGAGACAGAGAGAGAGACAGAGATGCAGAGAGAGGAAGAAGAGGAAGGAGTAGGTGGAATTCTATTTGCCGTTTAAAGGGACAGGGCAAGGCCACACAGTAGGCCAGGGTACGGCCTGCCATGCACACAGGGGTGACACACTCTGCCAGGTCCCCAAGGTGCGGGGCTAGGTGTGCATGGATGCTAACACTCACTATGCCCTATTCCTTCCTTTTGGAATAGTAATGGATATTCTATGCCATTGTATGCTGGAATTATGTAATTCATTTTTTAAAATTTTATAGGTTGTCATAATTAAGAGATTGCCTTGAGTCTCAGAAGAGACTTTGGACTTTTATACTCCATTGAGACTGTGAAAGCCGATGGGGACTTTTGAGGTTGGACTACATGTGTTTTCATTATGCTATGGCTACAAGCCTATGAGAACCAGGGAGTGGAATGTGATGGTTTGGATGAGAATGGCCCCACAGAAGCCTTCCACGTCGCTTATCTTCAGTTATGAGTCAACAGTCATCAGTGCCACTGCAAAAGAAGTTTCCTTGCCCAGAGCAACCAGTGGCAGGCAACATGGATCGTGGACATCCACATGGTTTCTGGCAGCAGCACAGACCCTGGACGTTAACATGGCTTTTGGTTGCAGCATGGATCACAACAATCAACATGGCCTGTGGCGGATCATGGGTACCAACACGGCCTCCAGTGGTAGCATGAACCATGAAAGTCTCTTGGAGGAGACCCAATCCAGAAGATGAATCATTCATCTCAGACATCTTGTTGCTCACAGTCAGGATGTGTGCAGCTGAGCAGCAGCGTCTGGAGCAGGACCTTTGAGAGCTTCAGGCAGTTGTACACTGTAGTAGGAGGCCATTTGTTGGTTCCTGGCTGCTCAGCCCCAATAACCACATAGAAACTGTATTAACTAAATCACTGCTTGGCCCATTAGCTCTAGCTTCTTATTGGCTAACTCTTCTATCTTAATTTAACCCATTTCTATTAATCTGTGTATCACCACAAGGCTGTGGCTTACCGGGTAAAGTTCCAGCGTCTATCTCTGGTGGGGATACATGGCTTCTCTCTGCCTCTGCCTCCTTTCTCCCAGCAGAGTTTTCCCCGCCTAGCTAAGTTCCACCTTGCTATAGGCCAAAACAGTTTCTTTATTCATTAACCAATAAAAGCAACACATAGACAGAAGGACTTCCCACACCAGTACACCACCTTGCCTGCGGCACTGAGCACCCCACTGATATCCCAGGTATGACCATTGTGTTTGCAACCCAGGCATACTGCTATTACCCTCTTAAGTCCCCAGCAGGGGAAGAAAAGTCATGCTGCTCCCTGGCTGAGTGGTGGCACTGGCTCAGCAGGCTGCTATAGGTTGAGGTAGGCCAGTGGTGGTCCAAGTCTCTCAGAGGCCCAAGGACTGGCCTTACTTGACAATGACCTTCTCCTTTGTCTGCAACAGCCACACTCCCATACCTTTTGCCACCGTGTCCCTCAGGCCCCACATCTTAATACTATCATCTTGGGGGTTAAAGTCCAACATAGGAATTTTGCTGGAATGCAAACTTTTAAAGCATAGCAAGTCTATTAAGTGGGAAAAAAAACCTTATTAATTATCAGGAGCAGACTACATTAGCAAGTTATGTATATGCATCTAATGAAAATTGGATAGCAATGAAAAAGAATAAACTACTTCTACAGGGACCCAAAGAGATCGTTCGGCCATGCTGTGCCAGCCTGAAGGTCTAAGTTTGCATCTCCAGCATCCACATAAACAGTCAAGCTTGGGGGGTGCCTATAATTCCAGTTCTGAGGAAGATGAGACTAGCAGATGGTGGGTACTTACTGGCCAGTCAGATGAGTCAAATGGGTGAGTTCTGGGGTAAGTTAAAGACACTGTCTCAAAAGTAAGGTGGAGCTGTGAATGGTGGTGTCCATCTTTAATCCCAGCACTCAGGAAGCAGGCATTATCCATGTAGTGAGGTTCAGGCAAACCAAGACTGTACAGTGAGACCCTATCTAAAAATAAAGAAATGTGGGTGAGAGATTGAGAAATGTATCTGACTTTAGTATTTGGACTTCACACACCATACACATACAAATGCAAAACTATTGATCTATGTGAAAACCAATTCGTGGGTGTATGGCGTAGAAATAAAATTTGAGCAAAATTAACCAAATATGGAACTATAATGTATTAGTCAGGGTTCTCCAGAGGAATACACACACACACACACACACACACACACACGTAAAGGGGGGCAGTATTAGGTTGTCTTATAGGCTGTGGTCCAGCTAGTATAACAATGGCTATCTACCAATGGAAGGTTCAAGAATCCAGTAGTTGTTCAGTCCACAAGGTTAGATGTCTCAGATGGTCTTCAGTATACAGTATACAGAATCCCAAAGATGTAGGGTCTAATGCCAGTGTAGGAATGGACTTGCTAGCAAGAACAAGAGTGAGCAGGCAAAGAGAGTAAGCTTCCTTCTTCTTTGTACTTTGTAGGCTGCAAGTAGAAGGTTGGGCCCAGATTAAAGGCCCACCACAGAAGATCCAGAGCAGAAGTGGCTCTTCCTACTTCAAATGATTTGAGTAAGAAAAAAAAAATCTCTTGCCAAGTGGTGGTAGCTCATGCCTCTAATCCCAGAACTCGGGAGGCAGAGGCAGGTGAATCTCTGAGTTTGAGGTTAGCCTGGTCTACAGAGTGAGCTCCAGGTCAGCCGAGGCTGCACAGAGAAATCCTGTCTCCAAAAATAAACAAACAAACCAACCAACAAATGAAAGAAAGAAAGAAGGAAGGAAGAAAGAAAGATTCCTCAAAACAAAACAAAATAAAAACCTGGGCAGTGGTGATGCACATCTTTAATCCCAGCATTAAAGGTGGAAGGATGCAGAGGAAGGTGGATCTTTGAGTTTGAGCCCAGCCTGGTCTATATAGCAAGTTCCTGGACAGCCAGGTCTACACAGAGAATCCTTATCTCATAAAACCAAAAAAGACTCTGTTTTCCCTGGCATGCCACTGAAGATCCCATTGTCATCATAGGCTACCACTCCACCTGGTGTTACCGATGTTGTAAGAACAAGCGTATTAAAGTCTTCTTGAGACACCCCTGATGCCAAGATCTGCATCTTTGATTTAGATGGAAGAAGGCAGAAGTTGGTGAATTCCACTTTGTGGCCACTTGGTGTCAGATGAATATGAGCAATCTCTTCCAAAGCCCCGGAGGCTGCCGGTATTTGTGCCAATAAACACATGGTAAAGGGTTGTGGCAAGGATGGCTTTCATATTCGAGGGAGGCTCCACTATTTTCATGTCATCCAAATCAACAAGATGTTGTCCTGTACTGGAGCTGACAGGCTCCAGAGAGTATGTCCAGTGTCTTTGGTACGCTCCAGGGCATAATGGCCAGGGTTCGCATTGGCTAGGGCATCGTGTCCATCCACACCAGGCTGCAGAACTAGGAACACGATTGAGGCTCAAGTTCTGGCTGTCAGAAGATCCACATCTCAAAGACATGGCTTCACCAAGCTTAACGCAGATGAGTTTAAAGATGCTGGTTGCTGAGAAGTGGCTCATCTCTAACGGCTGTGGGGTCAAGTATATCCCAAATCGCAGTCCCCTGGACAAGTGGAGAGTCCTGCATTCCTGAGGGTTCCCCTGCACCCCGCCAAATCATGTTCAGTAGTAAATCTCACATCCAGTCTGAAAAAAGAAAAGAAAGACCAAAAGGAAAGAGAAAAAAAAAAATCCCCTCATTGGTGTGCCTAGCCATTTGGGTTTTAGTTAATTCCAGATGTAGTCAAGTTGACAACCAACAACAGCCAACACAAATACCTACTATGTGATTGCATTAGTAGGAAGTTTACTGGCAGATGGAACCTATCTACAGAACAGAAGTCCAAATAATGGGTACTGATAGGGAGTCAGATTCAGATTGCAGAGGACACAAGGAGCTGGAAAT
>NW_004949154.1:553093-634809 GCF_000317375.1 Microtus ochrogaster | reverse complement strand
TAAAAAAAAGTAGTTGTGGTAGCAGGTGAGCTGAGGTAGTAGGTAAGTAGTTGTGGTAGTAGGTAAGTAGTTGTGGTAGCAGGAGAGCTGAGGTCGTAGGTAAGTACATACACAGACATTTGTCAAGGTACAGATTTTACTGGGTTTGAGTCATATCCAAGAAAAAAATGGAGTTTATATTTTAAGAGCAATGGGAAGCCACAGCTGGGGTTTAAGCGGTGACTTGACATAATTTGCTGTTCATTTATAAAAGGTCACTCAGCTGGGTGGAAAATGGATGAGAGGTGAGGGCCACTGCAGTTTCTCTGAGACAGTCAAAGGCACCGTGTTAGGCGATACTGCTAAAAATGGGCAGAAATGGATTTTTCAAGGATATTTAGAAGGGGACCAGAGAGATGGCTTGGTGGGTAAGGGTGTTTGCTGCCAAACCTGATGACTTGAGTTCAATTTTTGCAGCTCATGTAGTGGAGTGTTAGAACCAATGAGCACAAGGTGTCTTCTGATCGCCACATATTCACTGCAGGGTGTGTGCACCACCGTGTGCACACATGCTCATGCACACTCACACACACACACACACATATGAAAAAGGAAACACATTTGGAAGGAAAAATTGAGAAGGTTCTTCAGATGTAAATAGATGGACAGATGATAAAGGTGGGAATTAATAAATGGAAGGAAGACGAGATGGAAGGATAGATTCTGAGTGGATGGGTAAATGGGTAGGTCTGTGGAAGGAAGAAATGACAGACAGATGAGGGTGTGTATGGGTTTGTGGATACAAAGAATATGGATGGGGTTGTGGATGGGTGAATGGGTGGGTGGGTGGGTGGGGTGAAGTGACACATTGGGTGGATGGCAGATGAATAGATGTGTTGGTGGCGGGATGATGAGTGGGTGAACAGGTAGATGGAAGAACTCCCTTAAGCAATCAGGCTTTCTACTCTGGCTTTTGGTGTCCAGAGGGTAGAGATGAATCATCCTATCTGTGAGCACACTGACTTTCCCCTGAGACATCTGTGTTTACACTCTCGTCATTCCCCAGTGCCCCAAAGAGAAAAACTAGTTACTACAATGCCCACCAAGGAGCAGACACTTACAAATAGGCTGTCTTAATGAGATGAGAGGCTCTCCCCGTCCTCTGGGCATTTGGGGGAAGATTCTGGTGATGCCCATGTGAACAGGGTGAAGCTAGAGTGGAGAAACTTCCTAGGCCTTCCCTCGGGAGGCATGAGGTTGCGTGGTCCCTTCTATCATTCCCAGCAGCAAACTACCACCAGGAGGGCCTCTTCCATCGCCCCCCTTGCTAAGACACTCTCATAAGCCATTGAACTGTTACTAGTAAACTAGGTTAGTTTAGGTCAAAGATTTGGGCTTGTGGCTCCTTCTTGGTGGGAGAGAAGAACCCCTTACATAAGCCCTCAGTACATTTTGATGATGGCTGACCTTCCAGCCCTTTTAGATGCCAGCTAAGTCATGTGGCCCTGGCACCACCACTTCCAGTCAGTTAGTCCCTGTGATTTATCCCTGTTACTTCATAACAGTAGGGCAAGGGAAGACAGAGGGCAAAGGTTTGGTAGTGCAGGGACAGTGGCTGTTTGCAGAGGCAGGAAGGTCTGAAATCCTAACTGGAAATGACTAAGATGATCCAGAGATGGTGCTGGCTCCAGGTGCCCCTACCACATGCATTTCCCAGACTTTATGACTGGCTAATCTTTCTCCCTGTGGGAGTCTGACAGCTCAGCCTCCAGAGCTTTCTCTCCTCTCCCCAGGCTGGCTGAGTTTGTGCTATTTGGATAAACAACATTCCTCTCTTGGGATGCCAGCAACAGACTTATTTACCTGGTGGCAACCAACCAATTCCTTCCCACCTACCCTCATCTGAGATGCCAGGATGCAGGGCAGGAGCTGGCACCTTGTAATACTCACGGATGGAAGACCTGGTCCCTGAGGGTGGTCAAAGTTCTCACACCAGCTACAGGGATCCAGGGCTGGGTACCACAAAGTCACCATGCCCAGACCTGTGATTTCAACCAGTAATTCAATATCTTACATTCAAGTAAAGATGTAGCTGTGCTATTTCCCTTTACGCCCCAGTCATGATCAGACACTTTATATTTTTAAACCCTGTGTGTTTTGAATTCTCCCAACCCTCTGCAGGAGTCAGGAGTGTCTTAGCGGCACCTTCTCCCTTAGGTTGTGTGTGTGTGTGTGTGTGTGTGTGTGTGTGTGTGTGTGTAGTGGGTGAGATTACTTACTCAGTCCAGGCCTCCAAGAGGCAATACAGTCAAAAAACAAAAACAAAAACACAGGGGTAGTGTCCAGCTCAGGAATTTTGCAGCCACAGACTGAACCATCCCTGTCTACAGCTGCTGTGAGAGTCTGGGACAGGGTACAGTTGTACCAGCTGTTGGAGACAAATTATACTATGAAGCTCATCCGTGAGTCACATTCCAGCACAGGGGAAATGTGCAAAAGTTATACGCCGTCTTTGGGGGGTGCCAAAAAAATCATCTTGGTTTTGTCTTGCAAGATGTTCAGCTTGCAGAATGTGGGGCAGACGGAGGGAGGGGGTGGGGAGGACACAAAGGGGAGCAGATCTGTCTCCAGCTGACTTTGCCTGTCACACACCCTCCATCGCTTCTAATAACAACACCCAGCATTTAATCAGCCCCTTTGTGGAAACAGGCGATGTCACACTCATTAATTAGTTAATCCACACAGCCCCCTGGGAGGAGGAGCCATGTTATTATCTCCACTGGGACCCAGAGGGAAACTGAGGCCAGAGTGAGGATTTGGCACAGCACTCAGGGAGCTCAGCTATGCGGCTGGACCAGGACCAGTCTATAACTTGTCATTGGTTCTGGGGCCCTCATTTTGTCTTCCTCCGTTTGTCCATTCACAACCCTGCTGATTGTCTCCAGTGACACCTGCCTGAACTAGGCCAGAAGATACTCTGAGGAAAAGACAAGCGTGGTATTAAAGCCACACCAGGACAAGCCCCAGAGTGTGTGTTCAGAGTTAGCCACCTTGCATGACTTCTCTTGGTCAAGGATCTCAGAAGTAGGGATAGAAGGACTGGGGAGATGGCGCATTTGCCAAGTGCTTGTTTAACTAGCATGTAGGCCCGAGTTTAGATTCCCTAGGACTCACCTAAAAAGCTGGAGATGAGCCAGGCGTGGTGGTGCACGCCTTTAATCTTAGCACTCAGGAAGTAGAGGCAGGAGGATCTCTGTGAGTTCAATGCCGGCTTGCTCTACATTGAGTTCCTGGACACTCAGCTTACACACACACACACCCACACACACACACACACACACACCCCACATACACATATACAGCACACACACGCACGCAGGCACACATACATGCACATGCACACGGGAACCCCAGAGACCCTGTCGAGGACCACTGAAAGCCTTGAAAGGATAAAGACTTAGGTCAGCCTGTCAGCCAAATGAGACATAGACAGGAGACAAGGAAGGAGTAAGGAGTCAGAGGAAGGAAGTCATAAATTCCTTCCAGGAGTTCAAAACCAGTTGCAAAAATAATGCCTGCAGCCTTTACATGTGTTCCCTTGTTTCTGACTCACATTGCTGAATCCTAAATAATTAACCAATACGTTTTGTCTGTTTTGGAGCTGGTGATTGCACCCAGGACCTCATGCATGCTAAGCACAGAACCTTCCCAGACCCTGTCTTTTGAAAGGGGATGATCACAATCCAAAGCATCCCCTTCCCTTTCCCTTTCCTCTTTCCTCCAGTTGCGCAATGACAGTTTCTCAAACTTTCACTTGTGTACACAGATCCCCTGAGCATTTTGTAATCAGGCTAAGATCTTGGGTTAGAGGGTCAGAATTTCTAGTAAGCTTCCCTGTGGAGCGTCTATGTCACCTACCCAGCTGAAAGAGTTCGAAGGCTATGTCACTGGCGATGACTGTAGCTTTCAGTCCTGCTGTGGGACGCCCTACCTGGGAGTCTGTGAAGCAGCGACTCGGTGAACAGGACATCACCTTGAGGATCCCCTGTATTAGCCTCCCACATTCTAGACTGTCAGAACCGGTTTGGCCAGAATCGCATGAATGGGAAGGATGATGTGTGTGAGAGTGTGTGCAATGAACTCTTGTATGTGCTGGAAAGCTAAGGGGTGGACTGTAGTAAAACATCTTGGGAAGGCCACACAGCCATGCTTTCTCCATTGGGAACTTCTGTGAGTAAGGAGGAGGGCCGATATTGCAGAGGACTTTCTGCCTGGCCATAGGTGATCCACCGCGGTCCACAGGACCAGTAGAATTCTTTCTTCCAGGGGTCTGGAACTTTGAAGCAAGAGGTATTATCTCTGGCTGTCTGTGATTTGTTTTTTGTTTGCTTCATTTATTTATTTATTTATTTTTTTGTTCATAGGCTTTTGGTTTTGGTTTTGGTTGTTTTTCAAGACAGGGTTTCTCAGTAGTTATGGAGCCAGTCCTGGAACTCACTCTGTAGACCAGGCTGGCCTTGAACTCACAAACTCACAGAGATCCAGCTGCCTCTCAGCCTCCTGAATGCTGGGATTAAAAGCCTATGCCACCACCACCAGACTGACGGAGTAATTTGAATGAATCATGACAATCTAGAAATAGGTCCTTGACCTGCAACCAAGGTCTCTCCCAAATCCTTGTATTTCCTGAATTCCTTGAGGTGTTTGTTCCCATTTCCCATTTTCTTTACCTAAATCAGAACTTGCCTTTGAAACAGCCATAAATAATTCCGAATCACCTGGTGAGGGGCGGAACCCCTACAACAAAGGGAAGTCTGTCCTGATCGCAGGGTTTCACTTTCAGCCAGATGTCCACTCAATTGCCCTGATTTCACCGGATGACGACTGGGCCCAGGAAACATTTTAGAGACTTTTCTGTGTTAGTCCCCTTTCACCTCTCATGACTTTCTGCTGGACCTTTGGGACCTGGTTGACTGCATCATCATGACCTCTAGATCCACTCATACCCTTGACCCTCTGAACAGGTGTAGCTCTCAACTTAGGCCCCACATGCAACGTTGATTCTCTTATGTGCCTCCTGCAGCGACCAGAGATCCTTAAGGGCAGGCCGGCACCCACCCACTCCTCAGACTCAACCGAGCACACCAGTATAGCTGTGCCCCTGCTAAAAAGCAGCTTTCAGGAAGGCGTGTTGAGCGACTTGCAGCGTGAATGAATGGGCGTGTGTGAAGGAGAACAGGAGGGGCGATATTCTTCATTTACCAGAAAATCAAAATTGATCTAACTCCCCTTTGGTTGTCAGGCACGATGCTGGGCGTTGAGAAGGGTGGGGGTAGAGGGGAGGACATAGATAAAGATGTGTATCCCAACTCTTCAAGACGCTGCTAGGTCCCTTGAAGGAGGTGGAACCAGTCTCTCTCCTTTCCTACCCCCAAACGAACCAGTTCTCCGGTGATCCTACTTGCTATTTTTCCTCTCCCACGCTAAACCCTGTCACGCGGGGCCCGAAGGAGGGGAAACCCAAGCAGCCCCCGTACCCCTGTACAGTGCCTGCTGTCCAACCCCTCTCGTCTGCCCACGGAGCCCCCGTGGAGGCCTCAGTCCCGCGCCCACCGCCCCCACGCACGGGGAGCCGGGCTCCCGCAAAGGCTCTGCCAGCTCCGGTCTGAGCGCCGCTCCCCTCCCTGGCACTAGGGGGCGCTGCCACCCCACGACCGTCGCCATGGTCACCGCTGGCGGCGGAGTGGGGTTTACGTAAAGGACGCAGCGTCCCCCGGGGGGCGGAGGCGGCCTTCGCGCCGGCGCCGGCGCCCTGCGGAAGCAGCGTTAGTGAATAGGGGCCTTGGGGAGCCCAGGATGGAGGTGGCGGTCGCAGCGGCCGCGGCGGGCCGAGCCCTGCGGCGGGCGGGAGGTAAGGGTGCCCGGGCCAAGCCCCGGGCACGGGCGCGGTGCGAACGGCGGGGCGGGCTGGGCAATGTCCACTGAGCGTGGTGGCCCGTCCGACGGGTCCGCGGGCGGAGGTGCGGCTGCCACGCGCGCCTGTAGCAGGTGTGAGGTCCGAGGAGCCCGGGCCACCGGCATGAGAATGATGACACGCGTGGCACGGGCGTGGGCAACATGGATCCAGCACGGGCAGCGTGATTTTTCCCGGCAAGGGTGTCAGAAGACTCACCCCCGCCTTGGTGTGGCGGTGGCCGCCCAGGTGTGAGGAGGGTGCACCCTCTGTATTGGAGTGTGATGCACGCAGCTGGTGCGGGGTGGGTGGCTAGCTAGTGCTGGGCCATGGTGCTGAGGTGGGCATGGGTGTGTGGAAGTGCTGCCATTGCCTGGATGTTGGGATGGTTCTGGCCTTGGGCTTGACATGGTTTGGAGTGATGATCCTGGGGGCTTGAAGAATCAGTGTCCTGGGCATGACCAGTGGTTCTGGCCCAGCTGTGAGAAATGGCTTTGGCTTAGCACAGTGCCCTGGGATGACTAGCACTGTGAGGGGAGACTTGGTGGCCCTCAGACCCTGATAGATAGGAGGGTAAACACCCGTCTTGATAGAGAGATCGGGAGGGGCAATGCCTCTGTTATGGGGCTCAGTTTTAATGTCTGTTGGGTATGCTGGCCTTGGGGGCAGAAGACTGGAAGAAGATTGGTGTTCTTTGTAATGGACAAGAATGAGAGACACCATGAGCTTAGTCTACCATTAGATTCTTGATTGCGGCCCTAGGTTGAGCTCTGCCTGGTTATGAACCTGTACCGGGCTCAGGAATCCTCCCCACTTTGTGGAAGATGGGAGGACTAGGTCGTTCTCACTGGTGGTCCTTGCTTCTGACCGGATGCGAATCAGCAAGGTGCAGAGAAGTGGCTTGTGTCTGCGGGTCATGCAGCCATGTGGCTCACCATCTATCTAGCTTTCATTCCTGGACCCTTTCTTTTCACTGAGTTGATGGGGCTGCTACTGGGTTTCTGGGAGTTGTCTCTTTGGGTTTCAGAGGACCTTTTGAGGGCTGCGGGGAAGATGATTCTGTGGGCACTGGGAGTGTTTGGGGTTTGCATCCGTCCTTACCAATCTTCTGAGAAGCTTGAAGAGAGCTTCCTCCCTCTCTCTTCCTCCCTCCCTCCCTCTCTGCCTGCCTCTCAGTGCCACATGCTACTTCACAGAGTTTGCAGCCTCCCCCCCCCCACCTCCCAGAGAAGTCTTGGGATGTTGGAGAAGACTTCGGGATGTTATGGGTTTCTTGGGGAGAAGGCATGGGGCAGAAGCAAAGAGCTGAGCTTTTCATGGGGAGGGTGTTTCTTTGCCAATAGGGGTGCTTGGAGAAGCCTCCCTCACCTGCAGGACTGAGCTGAGTTCCCTAAAGTTGGTGTATGGTTCATTGTATTTACAGCCAGATAACTCGAATTCCAGTCTTGGCTGGGTGACCTTGGGCAGCTGTTGTTACCTCTGAGTGTCACTTCACACTGTGGTCCCAGTGGTCCCAGTGGCACGAGATGTTGCACAGGGAGGCTTCCATAAGCAGTGAAATGCTGTACAAAGGTCAGGGGTTCTCATCGGGCTAAGAGATCAGGGCAAGAGACCAGGGCGGTCAGAAATGGATGGAGTGTGGTTGGTGAGGAAGGGAGCTGAAGGACGAGGGCTTGTCCTAGGGAATTCGAGGCCCAGAGTAGACACGCTCCTGGTGGGGGGATGTGGGGTCTGTTGACACCGTGAATCAGCTGCTGAGCTGGAACCAGGCCCCAGGTCTCCTGAGGACGGTTCTGGTTCTGGACATGGCCATGGCAATTTCAGAGTTCTGCCGAAGTGGCCCAAACGGGAGGAAGACACACCTCTTTATCTGGGAAGGTCTGGGAGGTGCGTGTGGCTGACAGATCTAGGGTACCTGTGTGGGAGGGAGACTCGGAAAGTGTGTTTTCTCTTGAGAATTTCCCTTGTTTCTGAGAATGGGAGTGGGGAGCATTATGTCAGCATTCTGGAAGTCATGGCCTAAAGAAAATGAACTAGGTCAGGGTGCTAAGTGGGCTCAGGGCAGGTGGTCCTGTGGGGGAGGTTGAAGCTGTATGGCTGGGGGATGGGAGACAGTGAATGATGGAGGAAGAAGAGTCTGTGAGCATCCTTAAGGGGTACTCCAAGGCTGGATAAAGATGGTAAGAAGTCCCAAGGTATCTATCCTGATATGATCCACTTCTGACTGAACACCCTTTCCAGGTGGGGAAGGTGAGGGAGGCTGTAAATTGCTTTGTTTTTGGCCTTTTTCTATCCCTCTGAGTGTCTGCCGTGGCCAACAATTCATTGCAAAAACTTGCTCCCTGAGGCGCAGCTTTGCCTCCTGTCCAGGCTGCAGTGCTGAACCACAGGTAAAAGGTGTGGTGAGCTGACTTTTCCACGTTGGAGGATTCACTCTGTCCCGATGGCTGCCACATAGACATAGCCTGATGTGGCGAGTGTTTTCCTGGCAGTTCCCAGGTTGGCGTGAGGGGCGTTCCAGGCCATCCACATGCTCTCTTCAGTGCCTTTCTACCTCCCAGGAGGAAGAGCTTGGCACTTCACCTCCTGCCTGGAAAGCGCCCTGTAGAACAGATCCATTAAGGAGGAAGCCCTCAGCCTCTCTGCTGTGAATATTCAACCCTTAGGTCCCCTCAGCTCACCCTCCACACCTCCACCCTTGTGTTCTGATTTGTGGCTCAGCCTTATGGTCTGGTGCTCCAGAGCCCTTTCCAGCCACCCCTTGCCATCTGCTTGGGATCCTGGGACTCTGCACAGTGGAGCTGGGCCGCAGGTGGGGTAGATCAGAAGATGCTGAGAGGAGGAGTTGGCCTCTGTTCCCCCAAAGCAGAGCTGAGTTCTCTGTGTGTCCCTAGGGTTTGAAAAAAGTAGGGAGGTTAGCCAGGTAACCAGCTTGGTCATTGTGCAGAGAAGCTGGCTTTTGACCGATTCAGCAGAGGCAGGGGTCTGGTAACAGAAGCAGATGTTGAGGGCAGGCTAACCTCTGGAACTGAGGTTTTTAGCTCTAGCCTTCAGTTTATCCCCATTTTCTCTGTCCGTGTTTCTGTAAAAGTTGCTTTACTCAGCTCCTGGCATCCTTCCTTCCTTGGCTGCTCCGTAAGTCACAATGCCCAACTGCTTGGCCTGAGGGGTGCCAGGGAATCCAGCCTTACTGACCAGAGGTTATTGACCAGAGGAAGGATCGCCGAGTGAGCCCGCTGTAGCTGAAGGTGTGGCCTGCTTCTGGAAGACACTCTGCCCCTCGTCCTCTCCCTCTTTCCAGGACAGAGTAGGGCACTTCTGCGTTCATCACCTGTTGGGTCAGCACTCCATCCGAGTTGAGTTTCTCACCAGAATAGCTTAACATTACACTCCAGCAGACTGGGCAACTAGCGCTTGGGGAAGTATCAATGAGTGTGTGGTCAGGGGAAGATAAATCTTTCTGAACCGCGGAGTCTAGGACATCTGAGGATGTGGTTACCAGCGGGCAGGTCTGAAAAATGTTTATCTTGATACTCTTTTTCCTTACTGATACCTCTTTGAGCTGGGTTGAATGGGGACATGTCTGGGTGTGCATGGCTTTCCTGGACAGGGAGCTGACTTTTGGTGGGGTCCACTTTGCTGCTTAGGAACCTAGGAGAGATAATATAGTGGGCACCAATGCAGCTGAGGGTGAAGGTGTGGTTTCCATGAGGTGTTTAGCAGATTGTGGTTGAGGAAAGCCGGGCAGGACTGTTTCCACCACAGGGCTGCTCAGAGAGTACACATGTGTGGAGCCACGTGTGCCTGCAAGTGTGTCTGTGGGAAGTGAGGGCTGAGGGGGTGTGAGCGGCTGGGGCGTGGGAATTGTGGGCTCTGGTGTCTGGCTGGCCTGGTGTCAGTGGGTGTGTGGAATGGGGTTTTGCAGAAGGAGGGAGCAGTGAAACCCGACGGGCAGGATGAGGGGGGTGGTCTTCATGCTTCCTGTGATGGTGTCTGCTGAGGAGCCTTTCTGCTTCCCCAGTATTCTTTAGAAAGAGCCTGGCTCTCAAAGTCATATGCACATGACCTGGGAGTTTGGGGGGTGATTCACACCTGCCTCCCACCTCTTCCTCCAGCACCTGGAAGTCCAATGGGGGCAGTCCAGATAGTATCATAGCCTGAGGATACTCTGACTTTAGATGCTGAGGGCAGATCTAGATGTCTGTACTGGTACTTTTCCTTATCTGTAAGATAGGGACAGCGAACCTCGCACTAAGTAGAACTGTAAGAATTTTACCCTTTAGTGTCGGTGGAGCGGTCAGAATCTATCCCACCAAAAAGTATGACATCCTGGTCTGAATAGATTAGAAGGGGACTAGAGGGAGAGCTGGTTCTGATACTTGATAAGGAGATGGCAGGGCCAATCCTGCCCTGGAAGAGCCTCTTAGTACATCACCTCTAGAGATGCCTCTGTTGGATACAGTGGTAGTTACTTCTTGATAACCAGCTGTGGGTTAGGGTCAAAGAGGGGCATGAAGACAAGTTGGGCACTCTAGAGAAGAAGGTGTAGATTCTGCCCCCAAGGGGTTCAAATTTCCAGAAGTGGTGCTTCAGGAGGTTAAATGAGGGGAAGTAATTTGAATGTTGTGATTAAAGGAGATTTGTATGGTCTTGGCTCTTAACCCAGGCCCTTAGGACCAGTGGGAGGATAAACCACAATAGTGGATGTGGCTGGGAAGGCCAGCACAGTGCACAAGTAAGAAGCAACTAAAAACAGCGGAAGCCATGATTGGAAAGGTCGGGAAGAGCTGGGTCCCCAGGACCACGAGGGTAGGGGCAGAGGTTGGATTTCCATCTATGTAAAATATGGCCATCACTGAAATGTCCTGAGTAAGGATCTAGGCCTGGGGCCACCATCCTGGAAAAGGCATCTGGAATAGGCACCCGGGCTACTGATGAACAGGAACATGGAAGGTTCAGAGCAGAAACCTGGAGCAAGGTCGTGACTTCCCCGAGAAGCTCAGTGTGAAGAGACGAAGCAGATGTGAAGCTATATGGAAGATGGAGGAGACAGAGGCCACAAACTTTGTGGGTTTGGTTTCCAGAAGATGGGCATGAAGAAGGGACAGGAGAACCTGCACAGGGCTTGGAGTCTCTTTCCCTTGTGACTTTGAGATGTTGGGTCCCAGCAGGGTGACACCAGGCCTGAGTGTCATCTAAAGGCTCTCAAGGATCCCCATGAGGTTGTTGATACTGGCTTCAAGGTTGTCCTTGTCTCTGAGGCCCATGGAGGGCTTCGGTTATTCCTAATACTTAACTTCTAGGCATTTTTTTAAAAATAATTTTCTCACCAAATTACCCCTTGAAATTTCGCCTGCCTGAGTTCAGCCCAGGAGGTTACTATTCTGGGAAGTTTCATCAAAACCCTTTCAGCGTTGGAGAGTTCTCCGAGCTGGGGGCTGGGTGGGAAGAGAACAGGGCTTGTCTGCACTTTGTGTTGGGGGGAGGCTGTTTCCGAGAAGTATCCCCTCACCTGGAGGTCTTCCCAGCCAAGGAGCTGCTATGTCTCTTTGGGGCCTGGAGAAGCCGAGATTAGAGTCCCGTGTTAATTCGTCCCCAGTAGGCTCTTGTGGTCTCTCATGGAGCCATTTAATTAATTTATGATTGATGTTCCTGGACTCACTTGTGATTAATTCATTATTGATGGTCCTTCATTATGTACTATATACCCTGTACCTCCCTGTCGTGGCTGCCCTGATGGACAGGCCGTGTCAGGGATGGGCTCTGTGAACTGCATTTTTTTCCCCTCTGGGGATAGGACCTTCCACTTGCCGTTTTCCAATCTTTGTATATTTGAGGTCCTAGAGGATTCTAGTGTGTGTGTGCAGGGGGCTTTGCTATGCCACAAAATAACAGTAAGGAGTTGAGTGTGGTGATCCACAGCTGCAATCTCAGCATTTAGGAGGCAGACGCAGGAGCTGATCATTGTAAGTTTGAGATGAGCAGGTCTACATGGCAAGATTTAAGGTAGCTGGGGTTACGTAGATAGACCCTACTTCAAAGCAACAGCATCAATGGTAACAATAATATTAACCTTCATCTTGTGAATGCCAGCTTGAGAAAGAGAAGATCTTGTTTGTTGCTTGAAAGGTACCCCTTTCACTCCTCCATCCCTGTAAGGCTCCATCTTACTAAAGGCTTGAAGAGGTTGAGTGACCAGCTCAGGGATACACTGACAACCACATCAGGAACCAGGGTTTGAACAGGTTGAGTTATTGTCATGTCTCTTCCAGGCTCTACACAAGCCTCTTCCTACAGGAAGCCTTTCTTCATGCTCTTTTGAACTGTGCTCTATCTAGACAGCCCTAAGAGTGTATCTGGCTCCTCTTGGTCACCCTTGCTTTTTGAAGGGTGAGGAACTAGTGATATAACATTTGCTGAGCAGAGATGCCAGCTCCAGGCTAAGCATTCCCTGTTCCCTAGTTCATTTCGTCCTCAGCAACCCAGGGGCAGGTGACATTTAGAAACTTGCTAAAGTTTCAGCTGCTGGATTTGAGGGTATTTAAGTCTCTTGGGGACTCCTCTACCCCATCAGCCAACTATATTGTGTTTATCAAATAGCACACCCCTATGTCCTGTCTGACTTGCACCCCACCCCCGCCCCCGCGCTGTTGGGAGGACCCCGAGTGCCCTTTTCCATAGGATAGGTACTTTTGGAGACATGAAGTGTGCTGAGCTGGGCCTGCATTCTGTCCCTCTCTGCTGGGGATCTATGCATGAGTTACTTGTCAGTTCTGAGCTTCAGGCCAGCAGAAAGAATATTTGTCCTGGATGTCCTATGTTTAAAGGTGAAGCTGGGTGGGAAGGGCCCTTGGGAAGACAATGTGCTAAACAAAGGTTAGGATTGCCTGTGAGATCCCCAGCATGCATACCAATAGTGCTTAAGGCTGGACACCCAAACTCAAGCTAAAGCGTGTATACCCACCTCCAAGCTACCCAGACAGGCTTTTAGAGAATCTTGCCAGCTGCCGGAAACTTCAGAACCCTGTGGTGCCAGGAAAGGGGCAGGAAGTTCTGAGCGAGTCATTAGCCCTGGCCTAGGTTTAGTGGTTTCCTGAGAAGTACCTGAGCCCTGGTTGTGTGACGTGAGAGGACTCTCCAGGATTCTGGGCCCTGTTTCCCCTCGGTTTCCATGTGCATCCTAACTAGGTCAATTCAGGCTGAGTTTAGTAAGGAAGAGAGATAGTTTGCTAAGCCGCCACCTAGATCTTTTCCACCCCATCCCCTAAAACATGCAGAAGCCTGGGAAAGAGGTGAGCCTTGCATCCCGGAAGCAGGACACCGCCGGACTCTGCATGGCAGGGTTCCCAGGGCGTCAGCTAGGAATCCTCGGCTTTCTCAAGAGCTCAGCGCCTGGCAGGGGCTCTCTCAGGAAGGCCTCAGGGCTCTGCACGGTTCTGCACTGATCCTCCCAGGGCCCCAGAGTAGAGGACAGAGCAGAGGACTGACTTGTGGGTGGGAGCGAGGCAGGCCTGGCCCAGCTCGCTGGAAATCTGCAGCCGCGCAGCCTGCTGTTCCCAAGTTTCCGCCTTCTGCACGCTGGGATTACATCAGGCTCCCCCGGCACGCCCTGCAGCCCTACCCCCGCTCCCATAGCTTCTTCTACTGTCCTGGGACAGCTGCCCTGCTGCAGTTTTCCTGCAGTCCTGGGCAGCCTTGGACTGGTGGCTGAGGGGACAATTCCAGCCTTTTCAGCCTCAGCTGCAGGGACCTGGACCCCTCAGTACCCTGTCTGCTTCATCTTCTTCAGAGACTTCCAGTCACTAAGAGCATGCCATCCCTGAGTACCTCGGACTGTCTGCCTCTGGTTCATCCTCTCGGCTTTTAAATAATGTAGCCTTCAGACATGGGCTCCACTTTACAACAGAGCTTCACTGTAACACACCAGTACTTGGGCAGGTCACGTGACCTTTTGGTTTCCTCTGCAACATAGGGGTAGGGGGAATCTACCGGAAGGTGGCATATTGGTATTGAACGACACTGTGTAGGAATTCCTGCCCAGGGCCTAGGATGACAGGTGCCCAATGCTGGTTAGGTGTTTTCAGTAACTTTTGTGATCTTTCTCTATTGTTCTAGTAGCCAAGGCCAGTGCCAAGACCCTCTTTTTCCCAGTGATGTGCCTCCTCTGAAGCTAGATGACCCAAACCCTTCCTCAGTGCAAGCCACGCCTCTTGGGCATCCCTCCCTGCCAGCATCTGGACCTCTTCTCCAAATTGGCACTGTTTTGCTGGTCCCCCTCTGGCGTCTTACTCTGTTCACATCCCAGCCTGCTCTGAGGCTGGCCTTCCCAACCCCCAGCTCCTTTTGGTTCCTCTCCTATTTTGGTTTGCTTCCCTCTGGCACCCCTTCCATCCGGCTCTTGCCTTTGTCTAACAATCTTCTCCTGAGGCCTTTGGGGAAGCCAGTTTCTCTCAGCTCCTGTAAGCAAGGCTATGTGGCCCTCCCGCCACCTTGGGGCTGGGTGATGATGGATGATGGACTTGCAAGCCAGACTGGGCTCCACAGCATAGCTATAGCCTGGCTGTAACAGCCTCTACAGTGGCTGGAGACACCACAGCCTGCCCTCTTGAGGTCCCAGGCAGAAGACCCTCTTGGTTAGAAAGATGTGAAGAGAAGGTCAGGAGAGCCAGATAGACCTGGGAACACCAGCCATGGAGTTTCTTCCCTGTTGCTGAGCCAAGGAATTCTTCTCAAGGGTCCTTTCCGTTTTGATCAGACTGTTGATAAAAAGGTCGTCATCGAGCTGAGCCCCGAGCCCCTACTGTGTGGTGGACTACTGTGTGGAGCTAGGAGGCATATGAGGAAACCAGATTCTTCCTGGTTCCTTTAGTGTCTGACAAATGACATTATAGCTTTAATAGCAGCTACAACACATGCTCCCTGATGTGTCCTTCTAGAACCAGTTCAAAGGACTCCAAGCTCAGGTCACATTTAATTCAGAGTATTAGCAGCTTCTGTGGTCTGGACCCTTATCCATCCCCTTTGCACTCAAGGTTGTCGCATGGCGCCTAGGAGGAGCTCTGGGTGTTCCACAGCCGAGGCTAGGGTAGAACCTCAGCTTCCCTGGATGGTCCAGGAAACCTGTTGGGAGCCACAGCTCTGCTGCTCCTGTCTGTCTGGCCCCTGCTTTCAGGGCGTTGATCTCCCCCTGGGGACGTTGTCAACCAGGGGCTAGCTGTCCCCCTTTTGTATCCCCCATTGCTGAGAAGACCTGTCTCCGTCACTCTCAGGAAGCCCTAGGTCTGTTCCCCATGTGGAGGCTGAGTTGTCATCTGTAGCTGCCTTGTTGCTGAGCGTTCCAGCCCTGTCCTCCTCAGACCCCACACCTCCCTGGCCCTGGCAACGCCTTTCAGGCTCACACAGGATGGTCCCTCTCACCCCGCATGCCCCCTGCCAGTGCTGTTGAGCTGTTCCAGATTGTTCTCCCTGCTGCCTGCCTGCTATACTATGCAGTTTAATAAACAGGCTAATGGAGGCTCTGGGTACCTCAGGAGCCGCCTTCTCTGCTTCTTGGCCCCTTTAGAGAGCCTGCCCCCTCCCTTCCCCAGGTGAACCCCATTCAGCAGACTTCTGGGAGCAGTAACTAAGCTGGGCGCCCAGCCCACCACCTGCTCAGTACTTTATAAAAGTTTAACCTTAATGGTGTAATGAACTCCCATCATAAAGCAGCTGGAGCAGTGCATCCTGGGATGTATAAATTATAGGAGCCCTCTGAAGTTGTAATTGGAAATGGCAGCAACTGGAATGTTGAAAGAAGCCGGCCTCGCTGGGCTGAGCACAGCTATTCTCTACTTCCTTTCAAAAGGCACACAGAACTGGGTCTGACTGCGAAGAAAGAATGTCCTTAGACCAAACTGAGCTCCTGGTTCCTCTGCCCCAGATCCTACTTCCTGTCCCCAGCTGTGTCTGCAGAGACTGAAAGCTTTGGAGGCAGGACATCCACCCTGGCTCCGAGCTGCAGACTGCAGGCACAGTGGGCCAGGAGGAAACAGGGCTCCAGACAGACAGCGGGGGTCAGCTCCAGCTCCGCTGTCCCTGTCCGCTGTCCAGGGAAGGCTGCAGAGCCATTGATTTGACTTCCCCTCTGCTGCTGTGACCCTGGTTTATAGCTGGGCCGCAGCAGTGGGAGAAGTGGGACTGGAGCTCTCTGGGCAGTAGCGAGTGCTCTGATGTGGGATTCCTCCTGCAGCTTCTGGGTCCTTAACCAAGTCATTTAGCCTTAGCTGAAGTTCCTGCCTGAAAAATGGGCATGATTGAACCTCTGAGAACACTAGGAGGGGAACACGGGATGCACTCTCTGGTTGCTTGTCTGGAACTGGGTATGGTGCTGTTGGTACACTCACATGTCATGCGGCGAGCTTGCTGATGTAGGCTCTGGCTCAGGTCAGATGGATCCAGATCTGTATTTCTAATAAGCTGAGTTTCTAACTTGCGGTGGGCTGTGGCTGCTCCATGGACAGTGGTTTGGGCGGTAAAGGCACAGTGTGTGACCCTTAGGGAGGGTGATGATCAGTCTCGACCCTGCCTGGTATTCTCACAAGTACTTGCATTGGTACTTCTCAGTGCTCCTGAGTGTGGCCCCACTGTGGAACAAGCAAGAGAGTAGACTTTTACTTGGCACCCCCACCTGTCGTCTCTGAGATGGAACCCAGAATCTAGCAGGGCCCAACAATGGATGTTTAGTTTCTGCCTGCTTAGATGGCAGCCCTGTTGGGGCCCATTCTCTAAATCAGGGCTCCTCTAAACACAGTCATGGGCCCCACCTTCAACTCACTGATTCAGAATTGCTGGGTGGGGAAGTGGGAGGGGCTGGGGATTTGCATTTATCAGTCAGCTCTGCTATTCTCCTCTGCACATCTCTGGGAGACACCCACTACCCAAGAGCTGGGTGAGGGGCAGAACCCTGGCTCCTCAAGCTCAAGAGAGCAGGAAAACTTCACCTGTCAAAAAGACACGATCTGGCCCTGTCCTGCCGTCAAAGCCTGGAGCCCGGAGGTATATTCCCTAGGCTTGCTTCAGAGGTTTCCTCGCAGCAAGAAGAGGGGAACTGAGGGACTGGGTGAATAGGCTCCAGAAATCCTGCCGTGTGGAGGAGAGGGGGTAAAGAACCATTTGCTGAGCAGAGTTCACTTTCTCTAGTTCCCTGAAGAGGAGTGGCAGATGCAGAGGCCCCGTGCATTGCTTCTTTAAAATACTGGACAAAGACGTCTCAGGGAAGGAAGAGTTTATTCTGACTCATTGTTCCAGTCTGTTATGTCAGGGAAGTCGTGGCCGCAAAAGCCTGAGGCAGCTGGTACATGGTATCCAAAGTCAGGAAGCAGAGAGAGACTGATGCTGGTGTTCCACTTACTGTCTCCTTAGTCTGTGCCGCCAGCCCATGGAACAGCGCCACCCCCAGTTAGAGCGGCCTTCCCACCCCACCTCAGGTACCGAGTCTCCAAACTCTCTCGCAGGCACGCCCAGAGGTTTGCCTCCTGGCTGACTCTAGAGTCTGCCAGCAGAAACCATCACACACTATATTTGGACAGAGAAAACAAAGGACTAGATGGCTGTTCATAGTTAATTTTCCTAGTGGGATTGGGGGCGACTTCTGGCTCTTTTATTGTTAGTGGTGGTGGTTTCTGTTTTTCCATAGTGAACATGATTTCATAGTAAGGAGGAAAATGTGACATAAACATGTTTGGTCCGGGGTCTCTGGGACACAGAAGACTCACCCAGCATGAGACAAGGGGCCTCCTTGACTAGTGGAAGATTCGTATGCCAGGAATGTGGCGCTCTGGCCGAGGTAACCTTATCCAGCCCTCACCTTCTCCAGGTCCTAGCGCTCCCTGTTCATCACACGGATCTGTTTCTTGCGGCTCTCTGTTTCTGTTTCCTCGGGCGATGGTAGAGATGCCTGTCTACTCTACAGGAGGAAAGTGTGAGGAGAGACAACCAAAAGCCCCCTCACACAGTACAGTTCATTTCCCATCAGGACGTGCCATCTGGGCTCCCAAACATAAACCCCAGAATCTAGGCTCATAGAGCATTCTAAGGTTGAAAGATGAGACTTGAGTGGCATTTCTGACGGGGCAGAACCCACAGCTGTGTGTCCCTGGGCTTCAGGCCCCTCTCTGTAGATTGTGAGGATGGAGCGGCCTGAACTGTGCCTGACACGCATAGCTCTGCTCTGCTCTGTGGTGAATTGCGGTGAACTGCTTTTCTTCCCATTCCTACTCCACTGTCTGGTCTTCTGAGTAGTTTAGGTTGCCAGAGAAGACCTTTCCTGACTGTTCCAGCTGTCAGGTTTGTATGGTCCCCTAGATAGACAAGGACTTGATCAGGGCTGTCTGTCTCTGGTATATAGGCCTCCATGCCTGTGGCCGTAGGGATATGGTGAGTGGTGGGAGACCTTGTAGACCCACTGAGAGACCCAGGGTACCTGAGTGATCCTGGCCCTGAGGTTGGCCTTCTGGATCTCGTGGGTGGGGTCTGCCCTGCCTTCTCTCTTTAGTTCCTGGTCTGAGCTGCCTTATAAGCGCTCCAGTGGTTGGCTGTGTTTCTAAGACCTTACTTTACTTCCAGCAGCCCAATAACCCTGAGACTCAGTGCTTTGAACTACTATTTTCCATCAAGTGGCTCAGTTCGTGTGTGTGTGTGTGTGTGTGTGTGTGTGTGTGTGTGTGTGTGTGTGTGTGTGGCGCACGGGCAAGGGATAGGAGAAAGTCATTCATGACATTTGAGTAACTCAGGAGATTTATATGGCCACATGTTTTCAGTCTTCTTTCAACGCAGTGGATGGTTTCTGGATCTCTCCCACCACCCACCTCCCTGCCCCAGGAGTACAAGAGGCCCAACTTTAGGAAGAACCAAGAAAGGGGAAGCCCAGCCAGAGCTGAAGATCAAGCCCAGCTAGCAAGGGCTGGAGAAGCCTAAATAGGAGCTTTCCCAGCTACCTATCACAGCCCACAGCCCACGGACAGGGTCTCTAATACCTGCCCAGGCAACAGCCAGCATGCATGTGATCTCAAGAAGCTGGAGGAGCAGCCCCTGGGCCTCTGTGTCTTCTCCAGTGTGCACTGGAGCCCAGAAGAGCTGCTTTAGCATGTGACTCAGAAGGTTGTGGGGAACTAACGGAGGTGCTCAGCTCTGGGGCCTCCTGGCTGCGGTGGCAGAGAGTGGGCCCCATGCAAGGTGTATCTCCCGTTTGGTCCTGGGGTGGAATGAGGGGAGGAAGTATGAGCCAGACAGACATCTTCCCTCTTGGATGCCTCTTCTGCATCCTGACTGAGCACTGACCTCATTCGGAGGTCTCTTGCTTTGTAACTAACTCAGTGGCCTACCTTGGCTTTCTTTGTCACTCTGACCAGAGAACTCCTGGAGGTTGGACTGTGGCATCTTCTGAGGACCTGCAGAGTGTGGCCAATGCCTCCTGGTCTGGGAGGGAGCTCCCCGGCCATATGTTCCAATGCTCTCCTGCCCTGGGCCTTGAGCCACTCAAGGCTGTGGGTGGAGCATGCTCAGAACATCGTCCCTACCCTACTTCTCTTACCTAGGCAGAGGTAGTGGTCCCTCCCTATGTGAGTGCCAGACCAGAAAAGGGTAGAGGTGGGGGGAAGGGGCGTCCTGAGGCCGGATGTTACAGCTGCAAAAGGCAGCAATCTCTATAGCATTGTCAAGCAAGCTGTAGGACGTAGCCAGTGACCTCCAGCACCAACTGGTCTAGTGGGTTTATAGGCCTGGCCATCTTTCTGTTTCTTTCTAAGCAGGACTTCTTGCTGGCTCTGCCTGGTTCTCTCCTGGCCTTGTTTTCTGCTTGGCCTCTGTCTCGTCTCCTGGAAAGGGGATGGGGTGGCCTTCTGGTCTGGACCTTAGTCCTCCCTCTATCCTGATGTGACAGTGAGGAGGCCCCTGAAGAACGAGGTAGTGTGCCCATCCCATCATCTTCTGGAGCCATACAGGTGCCAAAACCTGCAAAGCAGGGTCCTCAGAGGCCAGGGTACCAGAACTAAGGAGCCACCAAGGACTCGACTCTACTAATGTGCCAAGCCTGAGGGACTAGAGGCTCTAGGAGGGCAGCCGTATGCCCTACCTTTTGGGGCGGTGTGCAGTGTGCCTGTCTCTCTCTCAGGGAGCAGGAATGGGGTGAGGGAGCCCGGGTGTTCCTCTCACCTTGTGTGGGAGGGGCTGGATACCCCACTTATAGGTGTCAGCGGAGCCTCTCCAGGGGTGGGTGCTGATGCTGGGACTCCCCTGGCTGACTCACCCAGGCCTGGCTGTGCCTCCGCTGAGACAGGAGTTGTGAAGGTGTCTGGGTGGTGACAGCCACTCACACTTAGTCCCAGGATGGGGTGAGGGGAATAGAGTCAGTACAACATTCCAGAGCTGCCAAAGAGCCCATCACCCCTGCTTCCCATCATGAAACAAATTAGGATCAGGTCTTGAGCATTGCTGCTCCTGAAAATTCCTAGGCCAAAGGCCTTCCTAGCCCTGGCCCTGAGAAGAGACCAGGGAATAGGGAAGCCATTGATTCAGGGCCCTTTCCAGACACAGACAGGGCTGCCAGGCTGAGGACTGTGAGAGACAGGAAGTGGGGTCAGCCCAGTGACCTAGCTGTGGCCACGGACCCCTGGGAGAAAGGAGAACACTGTTGTCTTCCCCTACCCCCGCCAGAACCCCACAGGTCCTGTGTATTTGGTTCTCAGACACCCAGAGTTCATCCTCAGGCCTCCCTCAGCAGGCAGTAGGACAGAGGTGTCGCAATCACAGTGTGGGGAGGGGCGGGGGAGGACTGAGCAGACAGCACTGGAGTGCATGGCTTGCTAGCAGGCCTGTGGGGGCGGTGGCAGCAGTGCTGCGTGGGGTGAGCTGGGGGGTGGGTTGGGGGAATGTGCAGTTCTGGGTGACTAGCCCCAGAATCCCTGTCTTCCTGTTACCAATGGGGGAGGGTGCTGCCCCCTGACTCCCTAACATAGCTGTGGAGATGGCAGCCTCCAGGAGTGAGAGTTGGGACCCTGGCATGCTTCAGTCATGGCACCCATCCAGCCAGCCGTGTGAAAAGGTAGTGTTGTTGGTCAGGTGCCAGAGCCAGCACCTCTGACAAGCAGGTATCTGAACGTCCATCGCACATCTGAGCCAAAGGTTGCTGATTCCTTGAGGACAGGCACAGTGGTAAGGCGTCCCAGACAGTATTGAGGCTGGCAAGCCCAGGGTTGATCAGCTTTAAGCCTAACCTGGTACTCAGCTTGGCCCACAACTGGGGAAGGGAGCACCGAGGCTAAGCCAGCTGTGACCTAAGCAGACCACATACTTGGGTGACATGAAGGAGCATCAGGTCCCAGCTGGGACGGTTCTCCCCAGTGAATGAGCAGTGTCAAGCTGCTTGCATGGAGGCAGGGTAGCCCTCTGTGGTAAGTTAGGCAGTGCTGAGGCCAGGAAGGTGAGGCCAGTCCTGTACCAGGGTGGGACAAGGCTGTAGGAACCTGGAGCGCAGGCAGGGGTCTGGATTTGCTTCTTTCCTGCTGCTGAGCGGATGCGGCCTGTGACAGGTCTTCAGTGGCCCAGGAGGCTCCTTTCTGTCAAGGTGTTTTGTTTATTGCTTCCCGGGCTTTAAAGAATAGTCAAAGGGCAGGGTGGTGGCGATGCACACCTTTAATCCCAGCAATCCTTAAGCAGAGGCAGGCAGATCTCTGTGAGTTCGAAGCCAGCCTGTTCTAAAAAAGTCAAGGACCCCAGAACTTTGTTTGGGTAGGTCCTAGTTAGCCAAGTTCCACTACAGGGAGGAGCAGGGACTGGTCACAATTTTTGGACCCTTTGTGTCCTCCTATGGGAGTGACTGGAAGAGAGTCAGACAAGCACCTGTGCTTTCAGTTAGCATCAGCTGATACTGTGATCCTTACTGCCCTTACGTTTAAGTTACCATTGTCATAGTGTAGAATTGACTCCCCAAAGCCCATAGCATCCTGGCCCTCATATGCTCAAGAATCAGAAGGTCAGGCAGGTGTGGCTACAGAGTTTGGATGGGTAGGACTGGCCCTAGCTAGCACCCCTCGGTGGCTTCTCAGGTCTTGGCTGAGCTGCCTGCTCCCATCTGCAGAGGGGCCACCCCACCCTCCCAAGTTGGCTGGGAGACCTCAGAGCTAGGAGCGCATGTTCTCCAAACATCTTGCTCACAGCAGATGGCAGCCACAACTGCCTTTCTCCCTGCAGTTCCGGTGCACCTCCCTTGCTCACCCCCTGTTAACTTTGGTTTCTGCTTTTGGAGATGGGGAGGCAGCTTTCGCGTCCCCAGAGCTGCCTGTGATGGTGGGTGAGGCTCGATGCATGCAAGGTGGGCACTTTCTGAAGGAGCAGAAGCCTCAAACTCCCCAGCTCAGGAACACAGTCGCGTCCTGGTTCCTGCTAGCCGACTTTGAATCTTCTTGGCCAAGTGTGCTGGCAGCGTGATCTGAGAGGAGCAAGGAGCTGAGCTGGGGCCTTGCTTGACATTTCTTGAGCAGCTGCTAGGCACCAGGCTCTGTACTAGATGCCAAGGACATGGAGATGCAGGGCGTGGAGCCCTGTCCTGTAGCAGCCCCCAGCCTTCAGGGAGTGCAGGGTGGAGGAGCATCCGTTGTTCCACCTAAGGGGTTGGTGGGTCCCAACAGTGTCTTCGAGGGGATGGTGAGGTTGAATCTGGGAAACCTGAAGAACTCTGTAGACAGGAAGATTGGAGAAAGCATTGTGAGCTGAAAATAGAAGACTTGAAGAACCCTGCCTGCAGCACACCCAGCTGAGGCACATGGAGCAAAAGAAGACCTTGTTGCCTCTACTGAACCATTAAAATATGGCCTGCTCTCTGTTTGCATGTAGGTTGGGGTCAGCCTCAAGTCAAAGCTCCAAAAGGGAGTGGCAGGAATTTCTCTCCGTTCTAGGGGTTCTGCTCAGGGTTTGAGGCCAGCAAGAGCAGCCTCTGACACTGGAGTAGATATGGCCTATCCTTTCCTCCTGCCCAGCCCTACAGCCACAGGTCAGTGGTCAGGTTTTGGCACTGTCTGCCCATGGGGTCTAAGAACATCTGGGTGAGCATGCTAGACCCCTGCAGCACTACCCCTCATTCTGAACGTGCTCCCAGTCCACCCACTCCCACAGGCAGCTCTAGGCTGAGCATCCACATAGTGAGTGACTTGTGTGTGCTGAACCCTTTGTCTGTTATTGGAGTTGTTAGGGTCAAAGCCTGAGCTCTGTCAGACCCAACAAGCTAGATTGACCATCTGTTCCCTGTTGGCCAGTTAGAGACAAGTAGTAGTGAAAAGGAGAGCTCAACGCAGCCATATGGAGGGGAAGAAGAGAGAAGGGTCCAGTGTCTCCTCCATGTGTGTCTCCAGGGTCTTGTGGGGAGGTATAGGTTTAAATAGAAGGCAAGAGCATGCCTAACTAAATAGTTCTGATCAGGGTGTGGCCCTGCTGGTCATTGGCTCTGCTTCTGCAAGATGGTCAGAATTGTGTGAAATCTCTTCCCAGGAAGCAAGTTTCTTCTCTGGCTGACACCAGGCTTCCGCCTTTCTCTTCCCCCAGCACAAGATTCCTAGGGGCATTTTTTTTTTAATTCTTTGGGGACTATTGTTCCTATAGCCTGATAGCCAAAGGGTGGGGCACAGTGTTTCTCTTTAGAGTATCTCTCCTGCCAGCCACATGCCAAGGACTCATCCAATTAACTCGGAAGGTTCTGAGTGGTGGGCATCACTGGCCCCAAGGCCCTATAACTTGTTCAAAGTCCTTCAGCAGACTCCCAAGCCCAGGTGAGCCTGCCCCTCTCCAGCATGTCTCCCGTGGAGTCACTTACCCTAACCCCTAGACAAAGCTTGAGGGGGATGTGTGGGGCCTAGGTGGGTGGCAAGCAGCTGTCATAGCCTAGTTTGGAGGCCCCAGGCCCTGCCCATTCTTCCTGTTGCTGCCTCCCCACCTTCATAGTCAGGCCCTCTGGGGGAGTGCACAGCAGGGAGGCAACTAATCTGCTCTTCAAGACTCTCCAAACACCACAGGCCAAGTGTTGGGGCAGTAGTGGCCTCTACAGGCAGGGCCAGCAGAACACAGTCCTCAAGGCAGAGCAGAGGTTTTGCTGTTTGCTTTTTCCTGCCCCGCCTTTTGCTTTGCCTCTTGCACCTGTCTGACTGTTTGCCCAAGGATTTGCCCTTCTGGAAGATGAGCGGGACCGAGCAGGTGAGGCAGGCAGGTGGCAATGCCCCTTGGCACCCAACTTTTCTGCAGATCCTGTGCTGCGTATGAACACATACCTTCCTGTGCTCCCTGACACTCTCCCAGCCAGTGCATGGCCTCGCCCGCGCAGAGCATGTGACTTCATATTGCCCAGGCCTGGCATGCCTGGCATGCCTGGACAGCAGTAGCGGCAGCAGCAACAGCTGGATTGTCAGCTAGGAGCAGGAGAGGCCCCCAGAGCCCTGTGCTGGGGCAGTGACCCCTGGATGCGGGGGTGAGGGGCAGTATCAATGGGACTTTTGTGTGCCTGGGACAGAGAAACACATGGCCAGAGCCAGGAGCCCTGTGCAGACACATCTGCTCCTTTTTGTCCTGGAATGGCCAGTCTGCAGGCCTGTACCCTTCCTCCTAGCAGGAGAGCTTGTCTTGGCTCAAGCCATCTTATCCCTGACCTTCCCTTCACCCCTTTTAGTTGAATCTACTTCAGCAGCTTGAACTTGAATTTCTTCTGTGCTGTTTTGCCCCCTTAAGGTCTACCCTTCCAGCATCCTCCCTGGCCTGATGGAGCTTATCCACTCTGGCTCCTTGAGACTGTGAACCGGACCCTCTAGGTCAAAGGGAACAGGTTAAATAAATAGTAACTAGATCCAAGGATGAGGAACCCCCTTTCTCCCTTAGCTGGCAGCCCAGGATGGGGCTTACATTAGCTGGGCAAGTAGCCAGGTGCCTCACTTCCTGTAGTTTTGCCTATGGCCAGCCTTACCGAGTGGTTTCCGTCCTGTAAGATAGGAACTCTAAGCACCGTCTTTGAGTTTCCATTCTGCTTTGCAGTCACCTTTAACAAAATCAGTGCTATGACCTGTAACCTCTGTATTACTAGATACCTGCCCATATGAGCCATGAGGACCAGCAGGCAGTCGCCAAGAGGCTGTTACCTCCCGAGAGTGGAGAGCTCTGTAAACCGAGGGAGGCTGGGAGAGCACATTCGCTCAGACTTGATAACAGCCTTTCCAGGTGGGCACAGCAGCAGTAGGTTGCCTGGTCGCATTCAGACTGGCCTGGGAGAGTTCACCACATGCTAAGGGTGAGAAGGCAGCCTGCCACAACAGCGATAACCTTTGGCTCCTAGCTGTGGGGATCCCAGGTGCCCAGGACTAAGCAGGATGGATGAGAAAGAGAGAGCTATTTCTCTGATTCCAGGATGGGCATGGGGATGGGGGAGTTGTGTCAGCATGCTGGTAACAAGCACAGTTGGCTAGCCTTGGGAGGCAGGACACTACAGAGACGCTCTGGGGACTTTCTTCCTATGCCCTGTCCTCCAGGGTGGAAGGAATGGCCACTAGTTACCATTTTCATGCACCTTGGTGCCAGGTGCCTTCCATCACGCCTCCCCATGAGCAGCCCTGTGGTCTGTGCCTCTTGGCATTCTCATCTACAGGAAAGGAAATGTCTGAATCGCTCTTTCACCAGCATCCCGCAGCTATTATTCCTCTTCTCTAGGCATGGGCCTCCAGGAGGCTGCACCTTGCCCATATCTGTTCAGTGACCAGGCCCAGTTGTAACTCACGCTGACTGACCCCAAGTCCCATGCGTGTGTTTCCCACTCTGCCCCTGCAGTCAAAAAAGCACTAATAAAATAAACACATTAATACATAATTAATCCTACCTCTGTCCCTCCGGCCTTTTCTCTCTGAGCACTTCCCAGACGTGATCTCATGCATCCTGTCAAAGCCCCAGAAGAACTATGAGGAGGCTCTGTGCAGATGATGGGGAAAGGCTGGCTCCTACGAACCACAGGGCCTCAAACCAGCTGTTACCCAACATTAGCTCCAGCACCAACCTATTGACCTCTCTCAGCTCTTAGCCTCCAAGGAAGAGGTTATTAGGGTGAAAACTCCTCCGAACCCTTCCTCTGGTCTCTTTGGGATTGTGCTGGGGTAAGCGGGAGGAAGAGAAGCTAAGGTGTACCCTATCACTCCATGTCAGGGTGTGTCTTGTGTGCATTCACAGGAATAATGGGGTGTGGCCGTTGTAACACTTCCTTGTAGCAAGCTGGCAGAGGGCAAGTGAGAGTCCCAGGGAAGGAGGTAGAATGGGTAAGCATCCTGAGAGCAGGCTTGACGCTCGGGCTCTTCCTTCTTTTCCCAGTGGCCAAGGATACAGTGACTGCTTCTGTCTTCATCATATGAAGAGGAGCCCAGGCTGAGAGCCTTGCCTGGATCACACGGACTCATAGGTGTTACGTTTGAATAGGCTTGTTCTGTCAGACTTCAAAAATGGAGGCCCTGTAGAGTTAGTAATTCCATTTACAATAGCCAAGGCATGGCAGGGTCCCTGAGAAAGGCAGCAGCAGGCTTGAGCTCCCTATCTCCCAAGGTCTTTGTTCTTGAAGCTAAGGCTGAAGACGGTGGAAACTGAGGGTGCCAGGGAAGAAGAGAACCCAGAGACAGTCTTCCCCAGGTCCTGTCCTTTGCTTACAGGCAGGCTACCATTGCATCCTTGTCAGGCCTGCCATTGGAAGAGGGCTTGATTGTCTTTGTCCTGAGGTCACAGGCCTCAGGACTCTTCTCTGAGTTCCTCCTTCCTTCTCTCCTAGATACCTAACAAAAGTGGCACAAGTCACACTGCCCAGGAAGATCTCAGGCTCAGATATGGGAGATGAGGGGGTGCCAGACTTATCACTGTTGGGGAGCCCCTCAGGCAACAGAACCTCACCACAAGCAGACCACTCAACCTTCCTTTCCTGCCACAAGCTTCTCCCATAGGATGAAGATACCGTATTATTCCTGCCCTGCCCAAAGCACACTTTCTGAGTGCCAGTATGAGCTCCTGTATAGTTCCTGCTGCAGAGCCAGTTGGGCTTGGGCTTTGGCGTCCTGGCAAAGAAAAAGCTCAAGACTGGCCATCAGAGCCCTGGGCTCAGCTCTACACTGGCTCCTGTACATCATCTCTCTATGTCTCTCAGAAATGGTTCTTCCTTCAGGCAGCAGAGCCTTGGTGAGCCCCTTCCATCTGCCAGGCCATTTTCTGGGTGCAGGGAGAACAGGAGAGGCCTTTTCCCCTTGGGAGCCACACCCCAGTAGGAGAGCCTGGAAAACTAGGTACACACAGTGCTGAGAGGGAAATGCAACAGACCTGTGTGATGGGAAGGACTATCTGAGACAGGGCAGGCAGGCCCAAGGGGAGGGCCCCTGAGCTAGGAACGGAATGACACAAGAGAGGCAGGCATTCAGGGATGGGGTTGGGGAATAAGTGAAGACGTAAGGGCAGGGTTGGAAGGACAGAGTAAAGGCTTGTGTTTAGGAAAGAGATGAGACAGCATGAGAGGAGGTGAATGTAGGCAGAGACAGGAGCAGCAGCCCTGCATGAGGGAGAGCGCTTTCTAGTGTGATGGACATTGTGAAATGAGTAGGAATAGGAGGAATATAGCCGAATAAAGGATGTATAGTTGAATGCTTAAGTTAGTTGATGGATGATGTATTAGGTAGGTGGGTAGATGGATAGATTCTTGAGTGAATGGATGGATGGATGAATGGATGGATGAATGGATGGATGCATGGATGGATGGGTGGGTGGATGGATGGATGGATGGATGGATGGATGGATGGATGGATGGATGGATGGATGGATGTTTGAGTGGATGGATGGATGTTTGAGTGGATGGATGGATGCTTGAGTGAATGGCTGGATGGGTGGATGGATGGATAGATGCTTGAGTGAATGGTTAGATGGGTGGGTAGATGGATGGGTGGGTGGGTGGATGGGTGGATGGATGCTTGAGTGTATGTATATATGCATGGATGAGTTAATGCATGGGTGAATGGGTAGATGCATGTATGTTTTAGTGAATGGATAATTGGGTGGATTGATTGGTGGATGGTTGACTTCAGATAGATCTGCTCTCCGTTCCCCTCCCTGTGTGGAGTTTACATTAGCTGAGTCTTTCTCCTGAGTTGAGCTTCCCTGCTTGGTTATTATCATGGTCAGGGCTGGGTGGCAAAAGTAAGGAATTGACCAGTCAGGGGAAATGTCTCAAACTCTGGGCATACTTTGGGAATGGAACCTCGTGACCACGCCTGAGTGGCACCTGCCATGAACATGTTCTGGCATACTTGTACAGAAATTCACCTGAATCAGGACTGGGCCGAACCAGAACTTTAGAAATATAGTGCTTTTGTGTGGGGCTAGGTAGCTGCAGGCCTGCAATTTAAAGGCACCCCTGCAGGACCTGCTGTCCATTGCCCAGCCTGGTGCCTGCCTATCCCTGTTTTCTGCACTGACTCTGAACCTGGAACATACATGTTCTTTTGCCTCACATCTGCCTCAGCTGAAGTCCCACAAGGCCCTGCCATGCTGTCCCACCAGTCTGCCCCTTCAGCCTCCTTTCTGCCCTGCCCTGCTGGCCTGGTCTTGGCCCCACCCTCTTTCCTGACATGCAGCCTGTGTAGAGGTGTGTGCTCTGTGCTTGTCCCTTCCTGCCCTCTCCTGTGGTCTCTCTGTCTTGCTTGACCCAGTTCCACCTCCATGTTCTCTGGGCAGCCACACTCAGATCTGTGTGAATATTAGCTTGGGTCCCCTTTTTCTTTCCCGACTGTAGGTGCCATGGGAAGCTGGCCCCACTTCATTCCATCTCAGCCTTTCTTTCTTGCCACATAGGTCCTTGGCGTGTGGTGGGCACTCTGATTGTCCAGTGGATAGAGGATGGCTATAAGAAAGAATCGTTTGGCCAGATCACATCTGTGTTCATACTGCCCTGGGCCTTCCCAGTCAGCTGTTCCTTGCCTTCTCTTGAAGCCTGCCCTGTCCAAGCTAGGAAACTTGGAACCAAACCCTACCCTGTGAGAATTGGTGTCATTACTCTTCCATGCCCGGGGACCACCTTCTTTTCTGGGCTTCTAAGAGTGAAGGTCTCCCTCAGAGGCAGGCTGCCAGGTAAGAGGAAGAAGCCTGTCTTAACAATGGCTAAACACTCCAAAGGTCCCTTACAGAGTGGAGGGTGTCCCAAAGAGGCTCTCAGGGTAATGACATGTCTGGAATCCAGTTTGAACCAAAACCCCAGAGAGAGACTGTGTGATCGAGAAGGTCAAGAAGATGGCTTAGGATCCAGTGACTTTGGAGCTTTCCACTCTGAGTGGGGCTCGAGAGAGCCCAAGGCCAGGGTGAGGCAGTGGTACAAGCGGCAGCAGATCTCAAGTGTCTCGTGTTCTTGGTACTGTCTCTTTGGTATCGCTTGGCCTGGTATCCTTAGTATCTAGCCTGTGAAGAGGGTCGGAGTCAAAGTACTGTTCTTTGGGGTTTGGGGTTTCCCATGGCTGGCTGAGGCATTGCTCGGGTCTTGCCCCTGCTTCAGGTAGGGAGCTGACTCTCCAGCTGCAAGGATGTTCTGGTCAGACAGGCTTCATCCGAAATGAGCAGGGAGGGGGCCCCAGGAGGCCTCCCAGCCCACGATTCTAGGTCATCGCCTGCAGCATCCAGAGAATGGAGAGGTATTTATAGCCGCCAGCGGCCACTGAGGGTGGAGAAGCCAGCACGAGTTATGACGCAGGCCCGACCCCCCCCCACTGCCATCCCCCACTCCAGAGCCTTCCTGGGATGTGCAGGAAAGGACTGTGCCTGCTGAGGAAGCAGGCTTTATCACATTGCCGCCCTGAGTCCTGGAGGAGATGAGGTACTAGTTTCGGCCTGACAGGAGCCTTAGCCTCTCTGGTCTCACCACGACCTTGTCTGGTCTGAAGACACCAGATTGGCATTCCATTAGCACCTTCCTGCCCTGCCAGTCCTTCCCGTACATTGCCACCTGCTCGCTCCTTTAAAGGTTTGCTCCCTCAAGATCGGGTCCACTGACCTCTCTCAGCCAGTAAGGGCCAGCACAGAGGTCTGCCTCATCCCTCCACAGTGGGCAGTGGCCCCAGGTTGACTGAAGCAGGGCCTGCCAAACCCCCACTACTGCCCTGCTCTGATCTTGCCAAGTGTCAGCAGAGGGCCCAGCTCCACCTTCTGATGCACCAAGGGAGTTGAACCACAGAAGTGACAGTGTGGCGGGGCTGGGCACCTGGCTATCAAGGGCAAGGCCTCTGGGAAGGAAGGTAACACCAGACAAGCTGGGCCCTGCCTCTGCCCAGCCTACTCCGAACAAAGTGGGCCGTGGGTTCTATCCAGGTCCCACATAGGCAGATTCGACTTGGAAGCATGCACCCTACTGCCCAGTGCCTCTTATTTTCAGCCTCCTGGTTGCTCAGAGTGCTGGGTCCTATCCCCCAGACCAGGACAGAAACAGGCCGAAGCCAAAGTTTTCTCCCTAAAAACTTGCCATGTAATAGAGAATGTGAAATTGACACATCAGAAATCTGCAGAAAGTGGGCCACAGGCTGACCCACCACCAGGGCTGGAGCTTGGGGACAGGCACCCAAACATCTCCAGACCCTCCACAGCAGAAGCACGTGAAGCAAGGGGGACAGGAGAGGACAAAGTCTCTGGCCAGGTGCAATTGGTAGGAACCATGGACAGAAGCAGGACCTGAAAGAACACAGGGAAGAGGTGGGCTATAGAGGAGGTGATCATGGCAGGATGCAGGGGTCTGGACTGTTGGTAGACAGCTTTAGAGCCAGTGCCTGAGAGCTTTAATTTTATTAAATTATGATCACTTTAAACAAACGAAAAATGTTATTGGTGTGTACGTGATGCGGGAGGGCAAGCATGCACTCCATAGCATTGCCATGGAGTCTGAGGACAGCCTTGTGGAGTTGGTTCTGCCTGTGAGTTCCAGCAAGCTCAGGTTATCAGGTTTGTGTGGCAAGTGCCTTTACCTGCTGAGCATCTCACTGGCTCCATGGTAGGCTTGCAAGGAAGAGGATGGTTCCTAAAGTGGTGTGTGTGTGTGTGTGTGTGTGTGTGTGTGTGTGTGTATGTTTAGTTCAAGCACCCTGTCAGTGTCAGAGCCTGCTCACTCTCTCTCTCCTTTCTTAATTTATTTATTTATTTTACATCCCGTCCACAACCTCCCCTCCCTCCTCTCCTCCCACTCCTTTCTCCCACCTCCCCCAGAGCCTGCTCTCAACATTCTACAACTTAGAATTGGCTTTGTCTCGCCACCCCCAGCCCACGAGGGAAGCCGCTGTCATCAGTGTCAGCCGTTTGCTGATGGGGAAATGGTTGTTGACTCATCGTAGGAAGTGGCTGGCCCCTGCATTGCACTCTGAAGTCTTCGCCCAGTGGATGGCTGAGAAACAGAGTCCCTAGGATCAGTGCCAGGCCCTAGGATCAGTGCCAGGCCCAGCCTGTGCTCCACCCAACAGTAGGGGCCTCCCAGGCACTACCCCTTCTTGGAAGCCTGTGTAGCTTGTGATGAGTCTAGCTCTGTCCTACTGAGAGGTAGGAGGGAAGAGGGAGAGAGAGGATGAAGGAAGCTGTGGCCTGAGGGGAAGAGTTTCCTCCCGGAGACCCTTCTTCCCTGCTAGCTCCAGCAAGGGGAGAGCCGTGTGCTATGGTCTTATGAGTCCAGGCAGAAGTAACAACCCCAAGGCTCTCCCTAAATGCCAGAATTGACCAGAGGGCTCCTCCATCTCATGGTTTTCAGACATTTTGGAGCACTTAGTTCAAAGCTTGGGGTGCATAGGGCAGCTGAAGCCTGCTCTAAGTGACATGGAGTGCCAGGCTCCAGAGACCTGCCGGCCATGGTCACCTCCCTTCATCTGGGGTTCCCTCAGTTGGTACTGGAAGAAGGAGAGACAATCAGATGACCGAGTGGGCCATAGCTTGTGCTGACGATGGTCCTGTATTCCACAGTTGGGGGTAGGGGTGGGTGTTGGCTCTTCAAGTCACCAGAGCTCTGTAGAGCAGCTCCCTGGGGAAGGAGCTCTGCTTGCTGTCATTTGATCCGGCTGGCTTTGAAGATGACTGGGGAGTGGCTGAAACCCCAGAGCCTGAGCCTCTGGCCTGTGCCCTAGATGGCTATATTACCCAGGAGGTGGTAGCCTTCTGAGGTACACACAGCTCATCTGGAGGCTTTCTCTCACCTTTGAACAGCATGCAGCCAAGCAGACCAGATCCAGGGACTGGCCTACTGCCTGAGGAGGTGGGGCTGAACATGGCTCAGGGTAGGCTGGGCCCAGGGGGTGGGGGTCCCCAGAGGGGAGGTGTCATGCTTGGTGTGCCCACTTAACACCTCATTAACGACCTCATTAGGGATCCCTTAAGGATGTAGAAGTGCTAATTCCTCTCTGAGGTGTCACCGGCACCAGAGACTGACAGTTTCCTCTGGAGGAAGTTCTGAGGAGCAGGGAATGGGGTACTGCTGAGATCTGGTGAACCTCCCTGCAGGGGGCCATCTGGGAAGCCAAGCGTGTGGCCTCAGCTTTGAAAGGGAAACTTTGTGGGAGGAGCAGTGTGGTGGGAGGAACACTGGGCTGGGCAGGGAGATGAGGGGATCTCTGTCCCCAGGGCATGTTGAGTTTGGGTGGGAAGAGGTCTGCAGTACGCCTGAAACTTGGTTGCACAGGCAGACAGGCATATAGCTTTCTTACAGGGTTGTGGATTTGGAGTGTTTTACAGTGTGGCCTTGGACAAGAGCTCAATAGTCCAAGCTGTCTGTAATAGAAAGATGGCATTCCCACCTCACTGACTTGTGAATTCAAGGAGTCAGTACCTTGGTGGTTTTCTCAAAGACGCCATCAAGCTTACCTGAGATCGCTCAAACAGGATTGCGACAGGTACAGGTCTGCCTGCCCCTGAGAATAGAGGGCAGCAGGCTTGGTGCAGAGGTAAAGGTGCTGTGCACGCTGGGGAAAACAGGTGAATGACCCAGCTCTGTGATGTCCTCACCTGCCCATCACAGCCCCTCCGAGAAGTGGGGACTGCATTGTCTCATTTTGTACACAAGGAAACTGAGGCTCAGAGAAGTGTTGAATCCAGACCAATAGAAGTTGCAGAGCCAAGATCCAGCACCACGTCAGCCCTGATGCAGATGTGATCGAGGAGGCAGAGGGAAGGTGGTACTGCTCTTGGAGCAGTCTGTGTGCTCGAAGGGGGAGTGGTCAGGAGATCCAGTGAGTGAGCTGCCTGCCAGCCTGCCTGCTGCCACCTGCCTGCCCCAGACCAGCAGCTCCCAGGGGAAGAATGCCACCTGAGGCCAGCATGGCTTGCCTGTTTATGTCCCTGCAGGCCACCTCTGCCCAGAGAACTAGAACGAGCTTGAGAGGCCTGTGGGGAGGAGAAGAAATGATCTCTGAGAACAAACTCAGAAACAAAGCCTGGCTTGCTCAGACCTAGGGGGATCTTCCACCTTCGGAAAACCCTGCTGCCCAGGACAGACTGTGGGAGGTCAGGTCCAGGCTGCCAAGGATAGGGTCCTGCCACTCTTTCTGGCCCTCCCTCCCTCATTCCTTAGCAGCCAACAGCCCTCCCAGAACAGCCAGCAGGAAGCAAAAGGCCCCAATTGATTCCTGGGGAGTTGGCTGGTGTCAGTGGCAGGGCCTGGTGGCAGATGGCAAATTCTTTTCATTGAAGAGTGGAAAATAATTAGCGTGAGAACTGGAAGTGGAGCCTGGTGATAAATGAAGTCTGGTGAGGGTTGGTGGGGAGGGGCCAGCAGGGCCAAGCAGAGGCTCTAGAGCCTTGTGCCTGACTCCAGTGTTTACTGAACTGAGTGACCTTGGTCAGGTTGTGTTAACCTCTCTGAGCCTTGGTTTCCTTATCTATAAAATGGGGAGAAAATGGCAGTTCGCAGTGTTTGGAGTATTAAAAAGGGATTCTGTGGCTGCTTGCTACCATATCTATCAACAGCAAACACTACATAATTCAAAATAAACATGCGACTGAGTAATTGTTGGGAGTATGTCATGTTCAGAACAGGTGGGTTGGTTCAACCTCACCCCCCATTCCTGTAAGTCCATGCTTGACCCCTAGGTGGCGCTTTTATAGGAAATGGTGTCTGGTCACCAGCCCATTGATGCTTTACCAGCAGAACAACAGCACTGACAGCCTGATTTTGACCCTTGCCGTGTTACTAACTTCGTGGCACCTCAGTTTCCCCATCTGTGAGATGGAAACAGGCAGACTAACCTGGAGGAGTGTAGTGAAGAGCCCTATAATGGTGAGGGGCAGAGGAAGTGAAACTTTGCCCTTCAAGGCCATGGGGTGGGGGTGAGGATGTGGCAAGTGTCTGTTAGTCTTAGACCCTGACTTTCCTCTCCTGGCCCAGCTGCCACAGGCATACTGTCTATGCCCCATGGGGCCAGGCATTTGAGGACCCCTCTGCTGTTGAAATTCTGCCCCGGCCCTGGGCAGACTCAGTTCTGCCTTCTGCTCCAGCACAGCTGATGTGTGAAAAGCAACAGCTTTCCGGCCCCTAACTTGGGTTGCACACGCCCGGGCACAGGCTGGTGGCGCACGCGGCCCTCCGCCCACGCGACTTTCTATCACCTCCTCTGCCACCATATCCCTTCCTGTGCTTTCAAAGGCCAGCCCCTTAGCCACCCTTCCCAGATAGGTTGCAGGCCTGGAAAGGAGAAAGACAGAGCAGACTCCTCAGGGATTCTGGAGTGGTGGCCCTGGTGTGTATGTGCCTGCGATGCCAGGCTGACAGACAACACAGGCTGCCGGGGTCCTCGCCATGGGATCTTCAGGACAAGGCTTTCAGTGTGTCTGTCCTTTGGTCCCTGGCAGTTCTAGGTTGTCAGTAGACCTGAGGGTTCTCCTGCAATGCCCACCTCAGGCCCATGGCAGCCCTGTAGGGTTGACACCTACCCATTGTCACTGCAGCCCTTCTTACCAAGGCAGGAACCACCTAGCACTGTTCAGATGGTTGCAGGAGGCGCCACTGAGCTATCTAGGGGGCACTGGCTGGCAAGCAGAGTGGGTATAAGCCGAGAAGGGGCTGCTGTTTACTTCCTGACCAGGACATAGCTGTTCCTGGCAGCCTCGGCAATATGGTGGTGGTTTGGGGTGATGCCACCAGGCCTTGTATGGATATTGAAGCCTTAACCCCCAAGACTTTCATTTGAGCCCAGGCAATAACAGCAGTAAATTAAAAAAGTTAACTGCAGGGCCTGTCTGGGTCAGGCTGGGTTTGAGGGGGCTACAGCCCCATAAAGGAGTGGTCACTGAGGCCTCTGCAGAAAGTAGCAAACTTGGGGCATATGGGGGACACGTCAGGAAGGGAATGTGGGACTGTGAGGGGTTGGAGAGGCTCCCTAACTAGAAGGTTCCTGCCCCCCAAGGGCAAACTGTGTGCACCTGAACCCTTTTGGCCTAGAAGCAGAGAAAGTCCCCAGGTTTGATCTGTAATACCACATAAAACCAAGGGTGGGACACATTACCTGTAATTCCAGCACCCTGGAGGCAGAGGCAGGAGAATCAGAAATTCAAATACAGGGTCTAAATACAGGTTTTGAGACCAGCTTGAGATATAGAGACCCAATAATTAATAATAATAATAATAATAATAATAATAATAATAATAATAATAATAAATAGTAATAAATCAACGGAGAAGACAACATGCGCATTTAAGAAAGTAGTTTGCATTTTTAGAAAGAGGAACTTGCAGAATGTTCAATATTTAACCCAGAGGCCTAAATCATCACCTGGAAAATTGGGTCATGGTAAGGGAGAGGGCAGAGGAAGAGACCCCTTAGGGCTACAACTTAAGTCATTCCATGCACACGAAGGGTTCTCTTGGCTTCCCTTCACACCTTCCGGGGTCCTGTACCCCTTCACACCTTCCTGGGTCCTGTACCCCTTCACACCTTCCTGGGTCCTGGTACCCCTCCACCCACCTGGGTCCTGGTACCCCTTTGCCCCGCCTGGGTCCTGGTACCCCTTCACACCCGCCTGGGTCCTGGTACCCCTTCACACCCACCTGGGTCCTGGTACCCCTTCACACCCACCTGGGTCCTGGTACCCTTTCACACCTTTCTGGGTCCTGTACCCCTTCACACCTGCCTGGGTCCTTGTACTCCTTCATACCTTCCTGGGTCCTGTACTCCTTCACACCTGCCTGGGTCCTGGTACATCTTCACACCCACCTGTGTCCTAGTACATCTTCACACCTGCCTGGGTCCTAGTACCCCCTTCACACCTGCCAAGGCAGGGGCAACAGAACTCCTGCTGGAGAGGGTGTGGCTGCCTTGGAAGTCCTCAGGACCTGGGAGGCAGAGTCCTGACCCCACCACAGTTTAGTCATTAGAGGGCACTTGGGGTGGAGAGGGGGAGACTGAGGAGGTACTCTGTAGCTGCCCCAGGCCAGGAAGTGGCCAGGCCCTCCCCCTCCTAAGACATTTCCTCCAGATGAAATCACAGCCCAGCAGGGAACAGGCCCCCATTGTGATGGGCTGGGGTCTCCAGAGAAAGGACTCCTTTCAGGCCCATAAAAATAGAAGCCTTAGGATTTATGAATCTGTACAGGGATGCCCCCTGCTTCCCCCATCCTGTGACCTGGTGGTGACCAGCTGAAGATTCTACTGCCTGGCCTGGAGGGCAGCTGGGCTGCCAGGGGTTCACACGCACTCCCTCGGCCCCTCCATGCCCACTGGTGTGCTCTGGTATTTGTCCAGCGTTGTGAGGGCTCTGCAGATCTTCTCTCTTGGGATCCTGCCTGGAACTTTAAGAGGGAAGCATAATCGGCATTTCACAGATGAGGAAATTGAGGTACAACTAGTAAGTTACACAGTTGGGTGGTAGTTGCTGGGCCTATAGCTCCTGGACCTCGACTCCCACCTACTGAATCTAGGACCTTGTTAGGTTAGCTGCCTGAGGCAGAAGCTGGAGGGGATCTTGGAGGGGTAAAGACCCCCAAGCTAGTAACAGGACATGTGTGGGGCCAGCCCCTCAAAACTCTACCGTGTGGTAGAAAGGCCCTGGTTCTGACCACAACTGTTAGCCACAGCATGGTCACCTCCTCGCCCCCAGAGCAGAGGCTGCTCTTGCCCTATTATTCCTATCACTGATGGTCCTGCAGTCATGGCTATAAGATCTGGGGCCAGTCTTGGCTCACTTCTCTAATCTGGGAGCTAGAGAGAACACTGCAGGGCAGGGAAGGCCAATTCAGCGATGTTAAATACCTGGTTAACTACAGTGGCAGCCTTTCTAGACTCCTTGAGGAAGGTGGGAGAAAGGAGGTACCCAGTGTGACTGAGAAAGGGTCATATTCTGCTTGAGGAGATATACTGGGTTGTTACCAGGGGCAGGACAGATAGCAGTCTGCAGGGGCAGGGCCCTCCCTGACCAACCTCTGTAGGCAAGCATGGCACTGCCTCTCCCTTGGCCTGATGAGGGTACAATGCAGGGCCTCAGAAGGTGGTGACTTGGTACCAGCCGCACCTCACTAGGTTCATTGAGAGTGTGTGTGTGTGTGGGGGGGATATCCCACCTTCAGCTTCCCACTCTGTGAGCCACCTGCAGACAGGGAGGGAACAGGTACACCAGCTGTTGGCAGCTCTTATGTCCCAGCCTTGCTACCACCCATGATGCCTCAGCTCCCTCCCATCTCATTCCTCCAAGCTCTAAGCCCTGTCCTGGACTACTTGTCCCAGATTTCGCTCCAGTCCTGGTTCCCTGTCCACAGTGGACCTCCCCATACCTGAGCCACCCAGCGGCAGCTGCATCTTCTTCCCTCCCCATCCTTCTCCTGCTTCCCACAATCGGCTTGACTCCTCCTTGAGAATGGGATGATGTCACTTCCTGAGGGGGGAGTAGGCACGACCCCAGCAGGCTAGCCCAGCCTACTGCTCAGGCAGCAGCCAGCTCTGCTTCTGGGCTCCCTCCTGGGAGCTTGCAGTGGCTGCTCCTGGAAGATAAGCCCAGCAGTGGAGCCTGGCCCAACGTGACATGCTGCCCAGCCACCTGGCCCCATGTCCCCTTGTTCACTGTCAGGGCTATGGTCACTGTTCTCAGAAGGCTTGCCTGGTCCCTTCCCTGGTGAGTCCGATCTCTGCATACATACATTTTCCTTGGAGCTGTCATTAGGAAAAGGAGGACCTGCTGCCCGCCCTGGACCAGGTGCCATGTAAGCTTCTGCTGGCTTTGCGGGGTAGCTGCCCTCTAGCAGTGTGCCCAGCCCTCTAGGGTAGGAGTTCCTCTCCGCATAGGGCAGCCACTACCCTGGAGCAAGCCTGGGTCTCTGCTCAGACCAGTGTTCCACTTTTTTCTCCCAGTTTCAAAGGAGGCCCCCAGCTCCTGGCCACCACTCCGGGGCTCACTGGTGACTGGTTTGTATCCAGCTACTTGAGAGAAATAGGCACCAAGCAGTGAGAGCATTCAAGCTAGCAGTGAGTGTGTTAGAACGGCTGCTATCCTCCCAGTGAGGGGCAGATGTCCACAGTCTAAACCCTGGCTTCCACAACAGCCCCTCCTGCCCAGAACCATGGCAGTGTGACAGTGGCTCAGAGTTTTGTCAGAGGGGTGCAAAACAAAGTGAAACCAAGTCAAACCACACTCAGCAGCTCAGTGGGCTCCAGCAAACAAGAAGCCAAAGACCTCACTGTGCAAAGGCTTACCAAGATCTACTGTATGCTGGGCATCGTCACCCTTGGTGTTCGTTAGTCCCAGCCGCCACCACTCACATACTCCTCTCGTGCCTTCAGCATTCCTCCCGCTCTATGGGGCTCTGTGCTAAGGGTCGCTTGTTCTTGATTTTGGAAGCTTTGGCCCAGAACTGTGAGTACTGGTCAGAGTTTCTTGTGGAAAGACAGTGAGGGCTCCAGGGATTGAGTCTTCCATCGACCCCATGTAGGGGGAAAGAGAGAATGAATTTAGGGTCTTTTTGTTGCTTTTTTGAGATGGAGACTGACCTCAAAATCATGCTTCTCCTGCCTTAATCTCCCAAGTGCTGGGATTTTAGGCCGGCCAAACAGGACCTAGGTCTTCAGTGGAGCTGCGTAGTTACTATGGGAATGATGTTAGGCAGTGGCAATCTGGTGGTGGGCAGGAGTGACCTCAGGGGTCACTGCTGAGATTGGTGTCCTATTGCTAAGGCTTTTATTTGTTATGAGGCTTGAGAGGGCAGGGGGGCAGCTTCTTTATCTCTGGTGTCTGGAGGCCCATGAGGCATGGATGGGGATTGGTGCCAACACCCAAGATGCCTGTGTTGCTGACTACACCTGGTAGGAGCCCAAACAGCTCCAGAGTTCTCTTCTTGCTTTCAGGAGGTGAGCACCAGGCCCGCTGAACCTCCCAGAGCTGCCAGCCATGCCCGGGATCGTGGTGTTCCGGAGGCGCTGGTCTGTGGGCAGCGATGACCTCGTCCTGCCAGCCATCTTCCTCTTCCTCCTGCATACCACCTGGTGAGTCTCAAAGCTGAGGCCACGGTCCTGGGTTTGAGGAGAAAAGTATGGAGGGAAGCTTTCTGACTACCTGTTCCTCTATGCCAGGCCCAAACCTGACTGCCCTGCTCCCAGGCACTCCTCTAGGTTTGCCCACAGGAGTCAGGACCCCTCCAGGCCAGCAATCCTCCTGACTTTGGCAGTGGGCATAGTAGCTGCCACCACCTCCCCATGATGACAACAGGGCACCTCAGAGGCACCCAAAGCTAGGTGGACAATGCTTTTTTCTCTTTTCTTTCTTTTTTTTTTTTTAATTTTTTGAGGGAGGATTTCTCTGTAGCTTTTGGAGTCTGTCCTAGAACTAGCTCTGTAGACCAGGCTGGCCTCGAATTCACAGGGATCCACCTGTCTCAGTCTCCTGAGTGCTGGGATTAAAGGCATGTACCACCATTATCCAGCCTAGGTGGATGGTGTTATTGTTGGGCAGATACCTGCCTCCCTTTCCTCCTTCTGAGCTACACTGGCTCTGCCAGCCGTGGGCAGCACAAGGTACAGAGGTAGCCCTCCCTTGCTCACCCGTGCCCTTCTGCAGGTTTGTGATCCTGTCCGTGGTGCTCTTCGGCCTGGTCTATAACCCACACGAGGCCTGCTCCCTAAACCTGGTAGACCACGGCCGCGGCTACCTGGGCATCCTTCTGAGCTGCATGATCGCCGAGATGGCCATCATCTGGCTGAGCATGCGTGGCGGCATCCTCTACACGGAACCCCGGGACTCCATGCAGTACGTGCTCTACGTGCGCCTGGGTAAGGGACCCCTTGCTGGGGGCTGGGGAAGTCCTAGAGCCCCACACCCTTCTGCACTTCCTCTGGTTTTGATTGCTAACACAAACTAAGGCCCAAACCTTGGGGAGCGTGAGGTGCCTTACTGGACTGACTGACATTCTAGACCCAAGGGCCCAGTCCATCCACATGGCTGTTTTGTGAATCTTTTCATTGGGGAACATACCCCACTTATTTTTGTGTCGTTTCTTCTGCTTTGGTAGCGTAGCAATAGAGCTGAGAAACAGCTTTTCTGACTAGATGATCATGGAGTGTAAAATGTTTGCCCTCTTGGCCCTTCATAGACAAACTTAGCTGACCCCTATTTGAAACTGTGAGATTGCCTGAAAAGTGCACTGGTAATTCTTCTGAAATAGATGGGGAAAATCCTGAGGCCGGACAAGCCAGCTCCCCTGAGAACCAGCCTGTATCTCTTTTGGACCATGTCCCAGCAGCCTCTGGGGTATTCCTAGGGGGCATTTCTCTCAAATGTCTCTACAGCTCATGGAGATGAAAATGTCAACTTTGTTTTATAGATGAGGAAATTGCAGCCCAAGAAGACTCATGAGCTCTTTCAAGGTCTCACAACTCAGTCAGGATGCAAGCGTCAGAGCTGGGATTTGAACCCATGCTTCTATCTGGCTCCATAGTCTAGGCTCTTAGTTACTATATGTTGCTGGCCCTGCCAGGCTGTCATAGTTCCCTCCCACTCCCACTGGGGCTCTGGACTTAGAACACTGAGCACATGGGGCACCATGGGTTGTCTCCTGGGACTCCTCTCTCCTCCCCCTACCCCACCAAACCAAGTTCCTAAGTCTGCCAAGAAGCAATAGTTTTTGTGAGTTCCAGCCTTCAGTGTTCTGTGGTGAAGTTATTGGCACTCTCAAATATGGATGAGGAAATGGAGGCTCAGAGATTAGGTAGCTTGCCTAAAATGAGTCTGATTCCGGAACCCATGCATGAAATCATAAAAGCCCCAGAAGCTGGGAGCACTTCTCTCTTGTTCACCTGTCCAGTGACAGTCTCGGGGAGGCCCTGAGAACTTGGGAGCATACTGCCAGGGACCAGGCTAGGGCTCTGTGCACCCCTGCTGTAAGATGGCTGGAAGCCTGGCAGCAGGAGCCAGGCTTAGGCTCACGTGTCCTTCCCTAGTGGCGGACAGTGGCCCTTAGTCAGAACCTGCCTCTTCTTGCAGCCATTTTGGTGATCGAGTTCATCTACGCTATCGTGGGCATCGTCTGGCTCACACAGTATTACACCTCCTGCAATGACCTCACTGCTAAGAATGTCACCCTCGGTATGCACCCCATCTGCCCCATCAGCTGAAGCCAGCCCTAGGGGTGGTAATAGGACCCAGCTTGCAGAGGATGGGGCCCAGGCACCACTATAGAGAGACACCCAAGCATGGATGCGTCCTCACCCTTGGTTCTGCCATTTCACGTGGGGCCCTCGCCAGGGTGAGCAGCAGCCGACACAGAACTGTCCAGGCAGCATTAGGGCTTTTCAACACCTTCTCAGAAGCCCACAGAGCTGCCTATGGGCCTTGGAGATCAAAGACTCCTGAGTGTCCTTTTAGGTCTTAGAAGCAGCCGGGGACACAGAGGCTACAGTGTCCCTTTGTTCAGAGCTCATGTCCCAGGAAGCTGAACAGACACCTCTCGTTGCTGCTGCCCACAGGAATGGTTGTCTGCAACTGGGTGGTCATCCTCAGCGTCTGCATCACTGTCCTCTGTGTCTTTGACCCCACGGGCCGCACTTTCGTCAAGCTGAGAGCCACCAAGAGAAGGCAGCGAAATCTGCGGACTTACAACCTTCGGTCAGTTGACTGGGTAGGCGGGTGGTGCCCTAGTGAGCTTTGTAGACTGGTGGGCAGAGGAGGGTCCTGTTCCCTCCCACATCACAGGTCAGCATCATGTGAGCCATGTGAGCCAAGGCTCTTTGTGAAAGCCTCGCCCTCTCACTGCCTCAACTCCTTTGTTGAATAAGTAAGAATAGGGTGAGCGTGGTGTCACATACCTTTAGTCCTAGCACTCAGAACTAATGAGGCAGAGGCATTTGGGATCAGTTCAAGGCCATCCTAGTCTACATAGTGAGTTCGAGGCCAGCCAGAGCTATACAGTGAGATCCTATTAAAAAAAAAAAAAGTAAAAATAACAGTTCTCAGCTCAGGATGTCACTGTGAGATTCAAGTGGGATAATATATGCCCGCGGTTAACACTGTGGGCTGAGTTCATGGGAAGTTGCTGTCGACAGCAGATCAGGACTCGTAGTCTCTACTATGCTAACAGCAGAAGACACAACATTGTTCAGAGCGAGCTACAACCTGTGTCCTCCCTCTAATGGGAGTGGAGAAACCAAGGTACAAAGGTTATGCGATTGCTTGGTTATGCGGTGAGACCGCGAACTAGCTCTCAGCCTAATCCAGAGCCTTTGCTTAGTTATGATGTTCCCTCTAGGTCTCAGAGGTTGTGAGAAGTTAAACAAGGAAGGCTTCCTGGAGGAGATTTCACCAGGCATTTTAAAGAAGTGGCATGGCAGAGACTGAGAGAGGGTGTTCATCATGGCCATAGTGACTTCTTTATGGAGAGCAAGGGGTGCTCCCGGGATGAGTCACAGTATAGTACAGTAGCCCCCGTAAGCAGGCATCTCCAGTAAGGTTAGCCCTTCATGGTTAATCCAGCTAGTTCTTTTGCGATCCCAGAGCAGCTGTAAGACCCCTGCGATAGATGAGGATCTGAGTCATTGCCCCAAGCCACAAGGGAGCAGGCTGCCAAGACCCCTGCCCAGCAGGCCTGCCCCCCAACTCCCACTCATGCCTCAGACCTTCCACGTCAGCCTGTCAGCTTGTCACTGCCTCCAGCACCACACCCATGCCTGGTCTGGCCACCTCCCAGCCTGAAATGTCAGGCCTTGGAGCCAGGACTCGAGAACCCATTTTTCCCTCCCAGTGTAGCTGGCCACCGCCCCCTGTCCCACTTTGTCTGCCCTGAGCACATGCTGCACCCGACCTGTTTCTGGGCTCCTGGGCCCTGGAGAAAACTCCCTTCCCTTCCTGAATCTGGGTGATTGGCTTTGGGGCTCCAGGCAGTAGGAGCCTGTACTGCAAGGCCTGGTGCTTGCTGTCATTTTAATTAGGAAGCTCCCTGTGGTTTCCAGGCCCTGTCAGAGCCATAGCTCACAGGCCTGTGACCTGCTGTGGTTTCTCCAGGTCTCCTGCAAGGCTGGAGAGCTAAGTCTGGCAGTGGGGCTTTGTCAAACTGACCGCCTGCCTGAGTGTCCTCCACTGGCTCTAAAACTAACAGTGTTTCTAACAGGGACATTTTTCAAGCTATCAGTTCCCAAGGGCAGGGACATGAACACCCGTCTGCCGCATGGTTAAGTTATTTCGGTTTCTGAAAACCAGGGGTGTGTCTAAGTTTTTGGTCCTTTCTCTTTCCAGTGAAATCTGGTGGGGCCTGGGGGAGTGTGTTAGTCCTGCTGTTTCCCAGGAGGCTTGACCTTGGGTTTTTGTAGAAGGAATGTCTCCCCCTTTCACATAATGAGTCTCCCAACAGAGGTCTGTTGGGGTCTGTGAACTTTCTGTCCAGACTTGGTATGTGGTCTTCCCAAGCGTGGTCTGTAGACTGCACTTGGCCAAACCTGTCTGCTTCTCACGCATTCCTGCGATCATCTGCCCCCTGGTGTTCATGAGGGGTATTCCAGTGGAGTGAGCACTTCTACCCAGCCAGAGGCTGGAGAAGAAATTTCACATCCTATATTTGAAAGCCCGGTTGGATCAGAAAGCAAAACATATGTGATGCCCTGAGAACCCAGTGTGGCCAGCTTCATGCTGTCTTTGTCAAAGGTGGTGGGGTATGGGTTTGGGATGCAAGGCAGCTTCATTTCCTAGGAACTGCAGGTCCCCCAGACAGCTGGTCTCTTACATCACTCCTAGCCCCTCCTGCTGCCTTCCTTTTGGTCAGCTGCCTATGTAGTCAGGGTTAAAGGGATGGGGAGCAGTTCTTGGCTGCAGAGCTGAGCCAAGAAGCTCATCGAGAGCCAGTCCTTCATTCCTGGTGACTGTAAAGTACCCTGAATGCATCTGAGTGCCACCTTGCCTCCCTACCCCACCCCCACCATCCTGTAACAGGCTTTTAAGGGGGCAGCACATTACTCAAACCCAGCCAGCCTTTTCTGGCCTAGTTTGGAGGGTTTGGAGATCAACATGGTTGATGTCACCTATTTCCTGGGTGCCCAGCACGATGGTATTTTTATAGGGAAGTAGCCTGTTGTTCTGCCTCTGCTCACTGACTTCTGAGCGCCCTAGTTCCCCACCTGAGCTGAAGAGGGAGAAGAAAATGGATGGGGCAACCATGCAGGCAGTGCGTATGCCCTACCCAGACAGCAGCTGTGCAGAACTGGGAAATGCCAGGGTCTCGTCCAAGCCCCAGCTCTCCTCTAAGTACTCAGTACATGAGTTTCTGAAGTCCTCTGCTGGGAAAGGCAGAAAACAGCAAGGCCACACTGCCTGGCACCCCTACTGCCCTTCAGTTGAGCCTTTACTGCAGGGTTGCCCCCACTTTGGATTCCCAGCTCTCAAGTCCCCAGGTCACGCCCGTGGGTCAGTCTACTAAAAGTCAGGGACTACGCCAGCCCACAACAACTCACCAGGGTGACCAACAAAAGTCTCCAGGGAATACCCTGGCTGGCTGATATCTAGGTCACTGGCCACCCAGCTATAGCTAGCCTGCTGCCTACCCCCACCCAGGCCTCTCTGGGGAGCTCTTTGGTGTATCCTGGGAACAGAGCGTCCTATTTCCGTAACATCTGGCCCAGCTCCTCTGGTCCAGTCCCCTGACCTCAACATGTTAACTGTCTACCTTCACAGGCACCGGTTAGAGGAGGGTCAGGCCACCAGCTGGTCCCGCCGTCTTAAAGTGTTCCTCTGTTGCACCCGGACAAAGGATTCCCAGTCAGTAAGTACCCAAGTCCCTGGGGTTGCTTGCCTTTCCCTGCCATGCAGGTGCCTTTCACTCCTCTGGTTAGGTGAATGGCTGGTAGGAGGCGGGGCTTTGGTTGTGAGCAGAGTGGCAGCTTGCTCATTGGACAGTGGTTCTGTCACTGATGGACTGCTCCACACTGTAAAGCAGCCATTCCCTGTTTTGTTGGAAACAGAAAGGCATGAGACTGACTTGGTGCCCCCTTGGGAGCCCCTTGCAGCACAGTTTAATTTAGGAGAAGAGCAGCACGGGGCCGGCAGTGGGTGAGTCTGGGGGTCTGTTGAATGCTTAGCCTGGGGTGGGGTGGCACACAGTCAGCCTTCATCTCTGAAGCTCTGAGGAGTGAGCCCAGCAGAAGGGAGGAGGACCCCCTTAGTGTAAGGCCAGGAGGTTAGAGGTCATCCAGCCCCACCCCTCATTTTGTAGATTAGAGAGCTGAGACCCAGAGAGATGGAATCCCACAGCTGGTTGGTAGCAGAGCTAGAAGAGACCACTCCTTCCTGGGATGGGCAGTGAAGTGCCCACCTCAGATGTCCCCCAGGAAGCCTGGCATGGCCCCTCCTAACAACGCCCCCCCCAGAGACCTTAGAGTAACCTAGTGGGAGAAAGCCCCAGCGTTCCCTGGCAGGAGGTGAGTTCCCTCGTGGGGCATCTAGGGATGCCTGTGAGATCCTAGATCCTGGCTGCAGGTGTGCCATGCTGAAGGCAGAGTGGAGCCCTGGCAGTGGAAACTAGGCTTGCCTGGGCTGTGAAGGGCATAGTCCTCTCCTGCACACATCACTTCAGGGCCATTGTGAGAAGCTGGTGTAAAGGCCACATGTCCCCAGAGCATGGTCCTGTTAGATACAGACAGCCCAGGGGCGGAGCCCATCAGAGTGATTTTCATCAGCTTTTATGTTGTTGCTAAAGAACTAGACTTAAATGTCAGTCTTTGAGAAAAAAAAAGTAGCATTGCCTGGCGGTGATGGCGCACGCCTTTAATCCCAGCACTCGGGAGGCAGAGGCAGGTGGATCTCTGTAAGTTCGAGACCAGCCTGGTCTACAAGAGCTAGTTCCAGGACAGGCTCCAAAACCACAGAGAAACCCTGTCTCGAAAAACCAAAAAAAAAAAGTAGCATTTACATAAATGCCTGTATGTCCAAATCTGGCACCTTAGGCTGGGCAGCTGGGACTGAACAGTATCAGGTCTGTGTGGCCCCTTAGAGGTTTGAGCTTGCAGCCATTGGCTTGCCAGGCACTCAAGGGTAAGATCCAGTGAGACAGATTCAGTTGCCGTGAGTTTGTTTCCACTCCACTCTCTCCTGACAGGTTCCAGGCAGCAAAAGGCAGGGGAGACCCAGGACCCACCCCTGGCAGGACTTGCCTCTGTCCTTTGCCTCCTGCCCAAGGCCCAGGGCCAGCTCGAAGTCAGAGAGGTCACTGGCTATGAAATTGTACTTCTCCTCAAGCACATTCCAGGGCCCACTGAGCTGAGGCTCCTGGGGAGCAGGGGGAGCTTGAGACCTGGGAGGCAGCTCTTAGCAGGACTTCCTGGGTCACAGCAGGTGGGACAGGGGCAGCCAGTGCTTTGTGTGGCTTCTCTGCTGGAGAAGGGTTGCCTGGGCCTTGATTCTGGGTATCTAGAGAAAGAAAAGAGGTAAGGGCTCAGGTTGGCACTTGTGACCAAAGGGTAGCATGAACTGTAGGACCTCAGTGGAGAGAAGAGGTTTGGATGGAGGAGGAAGGATCAACAGCTAAGATGGTAATGGCCCAGAACCCAGAACAGGGTCCCCAGGTTCCAGCGGCACAGAGCCGTTGCGTGAGGGCCAAGTTGACCAGTATAATGGAGGTTCCTGGTGACCCTGCCCCAGGGATTCACTCATGCCCTCTCCTCTCTCCTGCTGCCTTCCTGGGCCTTGCTTGACAGGATGCCTACTCAGAAATTGCCTACCTCTTTGCTGAATTTTTCCGTGACCTCGACATCGTGCCCTCCGACATCATTGCTGGCCTGGTGCTGCTTAGACAGCGGCAGCGAGCCAAACGCAATGCGGTGCTGGATGAGGTGAGTGCCTCTAGCTACCTGTGGGCCTTGCTGCTGATCCCATGGCCTCCTCTCCCCCACGCTCCCTCCACTGTCCTTTCTACTGATTCCCGATAGGGTGGCGTGTTCTCTGGACCACATGCGGCTGCTTCTGAGGCCAGCCTCCAAGGACATGCTAGTCACTGGGGTTAGATGACCAATGTCAGCTCAAGTGCTTCAGCCTTCTGTCTGAAGTTTGCTGCCTTCCTGTCCTCACCAGCACACCAGTGCTGGTCTCTATACATCTCACACAAAATCCTTTCCCTCTGGAGTGGCTCCAGACCGTCCCCTGGGAGTTGAAGGTCTGGGGAGGATGGGGAAACTAGAAATACAGGGAGGTATGATTTTGGAAAACTGCAAGCCTCACACTTCCTCAGACCTCTGAAGCAGGCTGAAACTGAACCCCCTCCTCATCTTCGTGTCTGGACCACTGTCCATCTTACCACGCCTGTTTTCCAGGCAAACAATGACATCTTGGCTTTTCTGTCTGGGATGCCAGTGACCCGAAACACCAAGTACCTCGACCTCAAGAACTCGGTGAGTTGGAAATCTCTTCCTCTCCCCGTGCTTCTTCCTACCACCTCCCCACAACTCCATAGTATGAGCCAAACCCACCACTCTTGCACAATTGTCCAGGGAATTTCTTCTCAGATCAGGCCCTCAAGAGCCCCCACATTGTGCTGTGCCTATAAGTAGGACCATGAATCTGCTAACCGACCTCCAAAACGTTTGACCCTGTCTTCTAGAGAGTGCTTCACAGTATGAGCTGTGACATTATTGCTGCTGCCGCCCTCATGATAGGCAGAGTGTCATCGTCACTTTCAAGCCTTTTTAGCAGTAGAAACTTTCCTCAAGCACCTTAAGTAGAAAGCCCATGTGTTACAGGGAAAGTGGGTCCCACCGTCTGACGGCCCAGGCCAGCATGGTTGAGGGTGGAAGCACGGCTGGTAGCAGGAGCAGTCAGCCTGGCCCAGGGAAAGCAAACTGATGTAGGTGCATCCCTGCTCCATGGCTGCTCTCTGTGACCTGGAGCAAGTCAGTCCTCAAAGCCTTGGACAGACGTGATATGCCCTAGGCACACCTCACACCCAGAGCTGGAGTAGGAGGAAGTGGCCCATCCTAAATCCAGTCCAGCAAGGTGCTAGAAACTCGGGGGCCAATCAAGACAGGTCTGGAGAAGTTTCGGCCCTTGGGCCCTTTCCTTTAGAAAAGCCCCAGGCATCTTGCCTCCCCAAATCTGACATCATTTCATTTCACCAGCCACATACATACATAGGTGGTTTCCCTACTCAGATGCCTGCCAATCACTAGGGCCTTGCCTGGCTGGCTCTTACCACCCCCTGGGGGGAGGTGCAGAGTCTGCACCTGCCACCTGGCAGAGGCTGCCAGTGCCCCGCCCTCCCTGTCCTATCACCCAGGGTAATTGCCTCTGCAGCTACTGGCTCCTTCCTGAGTTCCTGAAGAGCAGGCAGAGGGGTGCTGATTGAGGCCTACCTGGTTCACGTCACAAGATGACTAATCACCCTTCTTAAGTTTTACAAGGTGACTAATTCCCTCTAAGTGCCACAGTCCTGGTGCCCAGGGGCTGGGGACTGACTGACAGCCTTTCCTGGGACACTGCCACCCTGCCTCTGTACAGCTTGGAGCACTGATACCAACCACAGCACCTAGAGCAGTTGTTGGGCAGCAGACTCCTGGGTTTCACGGTGGCGCCTTTCTCTAGCGAGATCCCAATCTCAGGGAGACAGCTTCCCCCAACCTCAGGACCCTGGGACTCCATGAGTCAGACTGGAGAGCCAGGGACATTTGGTGACATGTTTCCATGCCCAGCATGGCTTGTCTTGTTGCCCATAGCAAGACACAGCTGCAGGCCCCAGGGCTTTGCAGAGTTAAGTTCCCCAGGGCCTGATTGCTGAGGCGGGGCAACTGCCACTCACATCCCACACTCCCTTCCTTCTTGGGTAAACAAGCCAGTGCTCCGAGTGATTTTCTGTCTCCAAATCATGAATTCTAAGACTCTTGTGATACGATAGGTCTCATGAGTATTCTGGCCTGGGTACAGGGAGATAATTGGGCAAGTGCAATCAGTGTCTGAAGGGGCTACCCCTCCCCCACCAACAGCTGGCCCCTGCTGGAGCAGGTAGGCAGGCTCCCACTTCAGGGACTAGTGGTGGCTGAGGTAGCAGGCAAGAGGGGCAGAGGTTACCGCCCTCTGCATCCTGTCTTTCAGCACGAGATGCTACGCTACAAAGAAGTCTGCTACTACATGCTCTTCGCCCTGGCTGCCTATGGCTGGCCCATGTACCTGATGCGCAAGCCGACCTGCGGCCTCTGCCAGCTGGCTCGGTCCTGCTCGTGAGTACACTGTCAGTCCCCAGACACACTAGATTGGGTGGAGGGAAGGGATACAGTGGTGTCCTGGTACCCACTTCCCCTAGGGCTTCGAGACTGCTATCCACCCCCACCTAAGCAGCTTCTCTCCCATACGGTCACTGGGCCTTTCTCCTGCTTCCTTCCCGGACTAGAATTACACGGTTCTGGATTCGAATGCAGGCTTTCAGTTGCAGCCCTGGGCAAGCCAATGCACATCTGTGACCCTTACTTTCTGCATCTGTGAGGTGGGGTGTGATAACATCCATTTTTAAGATCTGATACTGCTGTGTCTACACTGCTGGTTTTTCTTTCTTCTTTGGGCCTTCCTCTGCCCCCCGCAGCCATTCCCTCTGACCACATCTCCCTTCTCTTGGCTCCCCTCCTGTGCTCTGCCTTTCAAGAAGAAAGAACTTTCTTGGGAATTAGGCCCACACCATGGAGGCTCTAGAAACACACCAAGAAGCTTTACCAGGCTCTGAGCTGAGAAAGATCCAGCCCCCAAATCTGACCTGAATTGGCTCTGCCCTCAACCCCACCCAGGGCCAGGGCCCTGTGCTTCTAAGTGGGCCAGAGAAGGGCTTTGGAAGGACCCTGTCCTTCTGTGGTGTCTCCACCCCCGGCCCATGACAGGCAGAAGCGGGACAGTTCCCCTGGCTCCTGTTCCAGAAAAGCTGACCTGATAGACCAGTACCCCTGTCCTCCATGCCTTGTCCTGGGGGATGACAGCATCCTCACCTACTTGAGAAAAGCTGGTGGCTCTTGGGACCTTGTTCTTACCACCCCCAGCAGCTGATCAGAGAAGTCCAGGTCACTGCATGCTCCTCCCATCTCTGCCAAATGTACATGCCTGTCATTTTCCCCTGCATCCCTGGAGATGAACACGGGCCAGGGGCCCCAAGGCCTCCCACCAAGCAGGTGGACCTGCTCCACTTGTCGGGTGCCCGTTTCCCTGGTTCTAGCAGGTGCTATCAGCCCATAGGACAGTTCAGAATTACGAGCCCCTGGTAGTGGGGCTCTTAATGCTCATAGAACAGTGAGAGTATATAAGCAACTGTGTGAAATGGCAGAGGACGGATTCCTCAGCCTCAGTGGAACACAGTCAGGTCCCCTCCTGGGAGAATGAGCTGAGAGAGGAAGGCCGAAGCACAGGGATGCTGGGAGAGAGAAGGCTGTGCACCTGTCTTAGGGTCAACTGTCTGCCTGCTGTTATCACTTCCACTAGCTCTAAGGCCCTGCCGAGGTTGTCTGCCCCAGCAGGTGAGACATCACCACTTTGTCAGGGCCTATTGTGTGTGGGTGGAGCAGGACAAGCGACATAAACCAAGGGACAGGCTGGGTCTAGTAGCAGTCAGTGAGGGCTCTGCCAGGAAGGAAGTTGAGGCTTAGCTGGACTTTGGCTGCAGAATCAGGAAGTTACACACCAGGAAGGATTTGAACCTAAGTTCTGACTCTCCTCTACCTCATTAAAGCCTCCTGCTCAGCTGAGGAAAGAGGGGAGCTTCCTGAAGGCTTGAAGGTAGGAGCTCAGACCCTGGGCCAAGCCTGCCACCACTTGGCCCGGTGGTAGGGTGACTTCTCCAGGCTCAACTCTGGGATGTGTATCCTGTGGCAGTCCCACTCCCAAGCTCAGGCATTTCCGGGTCTTGGCTTGACGCTGGGGTTTCTCGATGAGGCCCCTCCCTGTTGGGAAGTCGCAGTTCCACAGGCTGCTCTGAGAAGACAAACACCTCACACTGAATGTCAATTCGACACAGCTGGCAGTCCTGTCACGCTCGGCCCAGCTCATGGCACCCAATCTGTTGGGTGCTGGCTCCCCCTGGTGGCCCGAGAGGCAGATGCATTTCTCCCCACCCCATCCCTAACTGAGTGACCAATTCAGCCCTGGCTTATCTACCCCTGGAGCCTCCTGTGTGCACTAGGCTTGGTGCTAGGGGAAACATCTGTGACTAGCACAGAGCAGCCCTTCCCTGTGTAGCTCCTAACAAGACAGGACAGGACAGGACATACCAGGAATGGGGGACACATGAGCAGCTCACAGTGTGTGGGTACTTTGGAAGGACTGACTGCTGGACTGGGGTCATGTCAGGACTCGCCCTGTTAGAGAGGTAGCTGGGGCCGACCTCACTGCAGGGTCACGTTGGGATGGACACTCAAGGGTATAGGGGGATAAGGTGCACAGAATCCGGTGAGGGAGCTGAGGGAGAAGAAGGCAAGGCAAGAGTGGTATAGATGAGAGAGAAGTCAGGGAGTCAGTTAGACAAGGCCAGATGGCGTAGAGCCCAGAGAGACTCAGGCCTTTATGCTGAAGGTGGGCACGTGTTCCTATGGGGTCCTAAGAGGAAATGTGGTAGTGGCTTGATGTGTCTTCAAAGGCTCCCTGTGCTCCGGGGTTGATAGTGCAGGGGCAAGAGCGGACAAGGGAGAGGAAGTTAGTCTCATGGAAAAGGACAGGAGGTGGGTTTGTGAAGACAAAGTGGACCGGTGTGGCGTGACTGAGAGCAGCTGCTATGGTCAGGGAGTAGGGCGAGGACCTGGAGGGCTGACAGTATGGTTTAGGGGAGACGCCATGTAGGAGTCCAGTACGGTGCCTTTGGAGGTCTGCAGTGGGTCTCCTGGGGTCCAGGGTGGGCTGATGGCGAGCGCGTGAAGCAGGCTGCTAGAGGGGAGGGCAAGCTCAGTCTGTGAAGAAAGACGAGGGATGAGATCTCCAGCCAAATGGGAAGGGAGGGGAATCATGAGTCAGGTGTTGCCTGGAAACTGTCATGAACTGGTCCAGGGTTTGACCACAAAGAGGTCACCAGGGCTTAGCAGGAGTGAGTCAGGAGACATAAAGAGGGTGAAGCTGAAGCCCCAGAAGACACTTCCAGAGAGGGTGGAAGGGAGAAAACCAGCCCATTGGTGCTGACTAGCCCTGAGCTCTCTGCCACCCCATCCCAGGTGCTGTCTTTGCCCTGCACGACCCCGATTCGCCCCTGGTGTCACCATTGAGGAAGACAACTGCTGTGGGTGCAATGCGATTGCCATCCGCCGTCACTTCCTGGATGAGAACATGACCGCAGTGGACATCGTCTACACCTCCTGTCACGATGCGGTGAGGGGCCAGGCTGGGGACCTTCGGCCAGTGAAGCCAGCTGTAGCTTCCAGATCATCTCCAATATGTAGTCCAGAGACGGCCTCCTCCATTTTGGTCGCCCAGACCCACACTGCCTCAATCTAGGTGGGAGAATGAAATGTCAGCCCCATTCAGTATTAGGGCCTCCAGCCTCAGCCTTAAGGAAATGGAAGACACCCAAGATACTGGGGAGAGGCAGTGAGCCATTTGGAATGAGCCCAGGGCTGCCTGAGGCAGAGTGGAATGGGAGGGGCCAGGGACCAAAGAAGCCTCAGCGACCTCCAGGGGCCCTGGATTTGGCAGGGGTTCAGGACCCTGTGGCCAGTGGGGAGTTTCATTGACACACCCTAAGTCTGGCCTCATTCTGGGGTCGCTTAGGCTCATGAGACTGTACTCCTAGGTCTATGAAACTCCCTTCTACGTAGCTGTGGACCATGACAAGAAGAAAGTGGTGATCAGTATCCGGGGAACCCTGTCCCCCAAGGTAGGCTACCATGACTCCCGCATAGGCACGAGTACTGTGGCCCTTGCCTGTCCTCCTCAGCCACCCTTAATGACTTTCTTCTTTCCCCAAGGATGCCCTGACCGACCTGACCGGAGATGCTGAGCGACTCCCTGTGGAGGGACATCGAGGCACCTGGTTGGGTCACAAGGTATCAGCCTCCACATCCTGAGGTGCCCTGACCTTTGCTCCCAACCCCAGACAGCACTCAGGCGCCTGTGTTTGGCAGGCTCTTTCCTCCCAGACAGCAGACAGGAGGCTGTGGTCTCGTCGGCCTGCCCAGCCTGAGGCCCGGGTGTTCAGAGGCTGTCCATTGAAGCTCCAGGGCAGGCAGTGGGGAGATGTCACACCTGTTTCTGCCAGACTCTCTGAACCTCCATTTTCTCACTTGGAAAATGCAATTCAAAATGGGACCACAGAAGGACCCACAGGCTCCAGGGCCTGTTTTCTGAGGGCGGCTGGAAGGGGGCACTGCATGAGGTCCTGCTGGTCCCTGAGGCTGCCGATCAGCCCTGCTCTGTTCCTCTCTTCCAGGGCATGGTGCTCTCAGCTGAGTACATCAAGAAGAAGCTGGAGCAGGAGATGGTCCTGTCCCAGGCCTTTGGGCGAGACCTGGTGAGGAGTTTTCCATGCCATCCCATCCTGGAGAGGAGGGGTGAATGATGCCACCCCTCACCAAACACTAGCTCCTGTCCCTCTCTCTTACATGTCCAGTTCCACCCGGCTCCACCCCACCTCCCAGGCTCCCTCTTCTCAAAGTGTCCTTGCTTAACACCCTGTACCGCGGTTCCCAGATGTGTGCTCTGCTAGCCTCAGAGTCAGGAACACTTGTTGCAGCAAATTTTACAGAACCCGGTGACAAAAACAGCCACCGAGCAGGGAGAAGGCTGCACCTCATCTGGGTGGCAGCCTGGGTAGCTCCTGAGGATGCTGCCAGCACCCATTCCCAGGTCTCACAGACTCTAGGCTATTGGTCAGGGGGGGAGGGATGACGTAATGAAACAATTATAACTAATCCCCAGAGTGGTCAAAGAACAAGTGCAATGCCTAGGAGGGAGGGAGCTGTTGCTGATAAATCAGGGAGGGCTTCCTCGAGGAGGCAATTTCTGAGCAAGGCTCTAGAGGGTGAGTAGGAGTGTGTGAAAAGTCTCACTAGGCCTTTGCCCTGTGAGGATCCAGCTTCGCTCTACCTCAGCCCTAGCATCCATGCAGGACAGCATGATCCCAGGACTCTGAGAAGAGCCCTCATCCTCCCAGTGTCCGCTGGGAAACTGAGGCAGGGCTCTCAGGCATCTCTTGGTCCCCAGGGCCGTGGAACCAAACACTATGGCCTAATTGTGGTAGGCCACTCCTTGGGCGCTGGCACAGCTGCCATCCTCTCCTTCCTCCTGCGCCCTCAGTACCCGACCCTCAAGTGCTTCGCCTACTCCCCGCCAGGAGGCCTGCTGAGGTAAGAAGCTTGAGGCCTTAGAGCTAACTGGAGCAGCTAGGACACTTGATCCAAGGGTTCACTTGGGCTGGCCAGGACTGAGAGCTGGTGGCTGGACTGGGCAGCACGGCTTCTGGACACTGGAGACCTGGGAACGGCACCGGACAGGTCTCGGGTGGTAGGATGAGGGTTTATAACCTGCCAAGTGGACTCCCCTCCCCCAAAGGCCTGTGGTAAAACACAGGGAGGAAGGGCAGAGGTTAAAGCCCAGCCTGGCACTATAAACTCCCTGGAAAGCCTTGCCCCCAGGTGCAGAGTGGAGCTGCTCTGGATCTGAGCCCTTTTCCTTGACTTCTCCTGCAGCGAGGATGCTATGGAGTACTCCAAAGAGTTTGTTACTGCTGTGGTTCTGGGCAAAGACCTTGTTCCCAGGTAAGTCCCTCTCCCTTGCTGTGGTCCCCTAGCAAGGCCTCACCCCACTCTACAGCACTCACATCTCCTTCAGGCCCCCTCCCTCACCCTCTTCCTAAGGACTCTAGTGTCCCTTCCCACTCTTGGTGGCCCTGTGGTGAAAGACAGCGTAGGTCCCGCACTCTCCTGAGTGGCCTCTCTGACCTGGCTTGTCTCTACATCATGACCCAGCTGGACTTGTCTTCTGGAGGCCAGGTGCCCCCACCACCCCCTCTCCTGCCCCTCTTCAGCCCTTGATTGGGCCAGGCTGATGCTCTCGTTTCTTTCCACAGGATTGGCCTTTCCCAGCTGGAGGGTTTCCGCCGACAGCTTCTGGACGTCCTTCAGCGAAGCACCAAGCCCAAAGTGAGCCCCCACCAGCTCCCTGACCACTGGGAAGTCCTGGCTGTCCCTCTTGTTGCTCCCCACTGATCCCAGAGACAAAGCGCAAGAGGTCACAGCTGTGTGTGGACACTTGAGGCAATCAGACCCTCAGTGTCCAAGCTCCGCCCATCCAATCGCTGCCATTGGTGAGGAGACAGGTCCAGTGTGGAAGGGACTTTGCTCATACAGTAAGCTGTCATGGCATCAGAACTGGAAGTGCTCCTGCACAGAGCTCCCTGACATGAGAAGGGCAGTCCCCGAAGGACACTGGGCAGGCAGAGGAAGGCCTGTTGAGGTTGCCCAGGCTCAGGAAAGGCTGTTGCTCCATGTGGAGGGTTTGAACCCAGCCTCATTCACTATTCTGCTGGGGCTGGGAGAGAGCCAGCTGATTCTAGCACATCCCAGGTCATGGACGATCCTGAAGGCCCTTTCTGTGCAGGTAGAGTGGAGCATCCTGGGGTAGGAGGCCCTCCTCGATCAGAGGGTGCACTATGAGATAGCTGCTCACCCCTAGTTGCTCACCCTCTTTCTGCTGCCTGTCTGCAGCCTCACTAGCCTTGGTGCCCATGACCCTCCCGCAATCGGGATCCTGGGTCAGGTGCTAGACCATGGGTCAGCATAGGCTTATGTGTCTGTTTCCCTGAAGGAGCCTAGTCCTTGTAAGCAATGTCTGCTCTTCACAGAGCCAGGCACAGGCATTCCTCAGATCTAGGACCTGATCTAGCAGGCCCTGCTGGCTCAGACTGAGGCCTGTCCCACAGTGCCTTAACCAGTGACCCAGAACAGATCCCTCCCTTACCAGGTGTGTTCCCTACCCACCAGATGAGGGCTTGGCTAGTCTTCCAGGCCCTTGCCAGCCCTGAAATGCAACAATTCTATGCTATCTGTCCTTGGCATGTTATTGGGCACCTGGCAACCGTACACCTCAGCCAATGCCTCTTAAGGTGGGCACAGAACATTAAATGTTCCGGCTACTGCCTCCATCACCAGCCCTCTCCTCTCATCTGTTGAGCCCCTCCTTGAAAGCACTCTTGATCCTACCCACCTAGCCAGAGTTCCTCAGCTCTCTCTCCCTCTCCCTGGTCCTATACAGTGGCGGATCATTGTGGGGGCCACGAAATGTATCCCCAAGTCGGAGCTGCCTGAGGATCAAGTAGAGGTGACCACTCTGGCCAGCACACGACTCTGGACCCACCCCAGTGATTTGACCATCGCCCTTTCAGCTAGCACCCCACTCTACCCACCTGGCCGCATCATCCACGTGGTCCATAACCACCCTGCAGAGCAGTGCTGGTAGGTGCTAATGGAGATCTGGGCCACTCCTGTAGGTGAGGGTCCAGGACAGGGGCTGCTGAGGACTGGACCGGCCACTGGTCACTCAACCACTCACAACTGAAGCAGAGATAGAGACAATAGTCCAGAATCCCTACAGAGGGGTTCCTCCTGCTGCTAGCCATGGAAAGGGAGCCAAAAACCCAGCCCACGTCCATATCCAACAGGGCCTTATGATTCTGTGTCTCTCTGAAAGAGCCAAGCCCTTGGAAGCAGTGTCTACCCCTCACAGGGCCAGGGCCAAGCCCAGGCATTTATCAGATCTAGAAGCAGGTGTCAGGGACCTGACCCAAAGGTGGCAGTCCAGCTGGGCCAAACTGAGGCCTGTCCCACCTCTGCCTTGCACCCCTGCCAGGCCTTGACTGGTGTCTTCCAAGGCAGCTCTTCCTAAGCCTGATGTATTTAGGAGTGGATGACCTATGGCAGCCACCAGGCTCTGAGCCAGCTCATCCCTCAGTGTCCCTGCATTAGTGACAGGCACACGTGGGCAAGACTGTGGCCAAGGCATATGGAAGAACAGTGTACCAGTAGGTAGGCTCTCCTGCCACACTCTCAGAGCCCTGGGCCCTGAGCTCTCTTAACACAGACTGACCCCCAACCCCCGACAAAAAGCTGGAGAGCTGAGCCCTGCCCAGGGGTAGCAGATGGAGTCTAGACCAACAGCAATCTAGAGGCCTTGTAGGGACTGCAACTGAGGCTCCAGGTCAGCCTTTTTAGACTACGGGCAAAGTAGCCTGGAAGGGAGCACTGACCTGCAGCCCAGGGTAGACAGGAGCCTCCAAATCCAGCCTAGTCCCTAAGCAAGTGCCCAGAGCAGAGCCTCAGACCCTTTTCTTCCCTACCTGTGTCCCTCTCAGCTGCTGTGAGCAGGAGGAGCCCACATACTTCGCCATCTGGGGTGACAACAAAGCCTTTAACGAGGTGATCATCTCACCAGCCATGCTGCATGAGCACCTGCCCTACGTGGTCATGGAGGGGCTTAACAAGGTGAGTGCAGGCAGAGCCCATGGCTGTCCTAGCGGCTGGGTCCCCATATCCCTCCTGAAAGACGGGGTCCTGAGACAGGCCAGCCACAGTCCCCAGCAGGGCCCTGACAGTCAGAAAGACCTGCAACCTTTCCACTCTACACTCATGGCTCTTTCCACATACCACGTGGCCCATGGTAGGGAAGAGAGAATTCAGAAGATTCCTAGGGGTCTATCCCAGAGAAGGTGGAAGTAGAAGCCCTGAAGGCAAGTTGGCCGTTACCACATATGTAGCTAAGTGGGACAGCATTTACCTTCATGGGCCACTGAAGGACTAGAAAGAGAAGTGTACTCCAGCTTGGCTGTTCTAGGGACAAGCATTCCATGGCTAGTCCCAGGCCATCCATAAAGAAAGGGGCCCCACTGAACCATCAGGCTATTTGCTCTGGGAAGCCATAGCACTGGGCTGGCCACCCCTCTACCATCAGCCCCACCCCCCATCCTTTCCTCAGGTGCTGGAGAATTACAACAAGGGAAAGACAGCACTGCTTTCTGCTGCTAAGGTCATGGTGAGCCCCACTGAGGTAGACCTCACTCCTGAGCTAATCTTCCAACAGCAGCCGCTGCCCACGGGGCCACCTCTGCCCACCGGCCTGGCCCTGGAGCTGCCTGCTGCAGACCATCGCAACAGCAGTGTCAAGTAAGTCTCCCATCCCCACTCCACCCCCAGGGAGTGTGGGTCCAGAATCTGCATAGCTGTGTACATGAACATCTATGCATTCTGTGTGCCTGTTGGCCTGTGCATATCCCCAAAGCCGTGTCCATATGCTCAATGTGGGAGTTAAACACTGCTCAGAATCTTGCTCTCTCTTCTGTAGCTGTCTCTCACCTTGCCATTAGTGTCTGGGGAGGGAGGCATGGTTCCAGGAAGTATGAGAGGTTTCAAGGCACACACAGACCCATATACACTAGACCTAAACACCAATTTGCCCATTCCTAATTAGATCCGTGTACTTACATAGCTATGCATATACACTGGGGCTTATGACAAGCGTTCCTCATAAGAAATACTCCACACAGCACACATACCAAGGCAGGCAGAACACACATGGTTATGGGCACACTTGGACAGGTAAACATGTAAAAATATGGCTGTATTGTGCCACACCCATAGCACACAGGTACGTATGATCCAGCTGCACACAGGCACCAAGGCATACACATGCTCTCACAGATGTGCACACACATCATGGCAGGTTCTAGAGTGGCGCCCCTTCTAGGGGAAGGTTGTCCTGCCTTTCTGGGACCCTGACTCCCAGGCCTTGCATCCTTTCTTATAAATCTGGCTGCTGAGAAGTAAGATGTCACTGCTTCCTGGTCTTTGGTAGGGACACACCTCAGACATCCTTCCTTGTGTGTTTCTTGTGGTGGTTACATGTCTCCATGAAGAACTCAGTCTGTCCTTGGCCACTATACGGGAGACAACCACCCATTTCCCAACTCCTCCTTCCTTCCCATCCGAGCAAGGTGGCTGCAGAGTTTGCTGCCCCTCTCCAGCATAGGAGGTGCGGGGGAACCCCAGGGTGAGGAAGGGATAGAAGAGGCACTGGAAGTGCTGGTCTGGAAGTTGGGGGGCAGAATCCCTCTCCCCTTCCTCCCTGCTCTCTGTCCTTCCCTCTGTGTCTCCCATTTACTGTAGCCTCATGAGTGAGCCAGAGCAGCCAATCTCTTCATGTCCTAATGGGTTAGTACCATCATGGGTATGAATGCATAGAACCCAGACTCCTCCAGAAATCTTAATGCTGTTGGTGGGGTCTTAGGCCTTTTGGGGATCCCATTCCTGTCTACCTAGCATCAGCCTTTTGTTTTCTATTTTAGCTTCTTATGAATTGGGTTTATCTCATTTTATTTTAGGTTTGTTTGTTTGTTTATTTATTTATTTATTTATTTATTTATTTTTGGTTTTTCGAGACAGGGTTTCTCTGTGGTTTTGGAGCCTGTCCTGGAACTAGCTCTGTAGACCAGGTTGGTCTCGAACTCACAGAGATCCACCTGCCTCTGCCTCCCGAGTGCTGGGATTAGAGGCGTGTGCCACCATCGCCCGGCTTAGGTTTATTTTTATTATTTATCTGTGTGTATATGAGCATATGTACACATATGTGTGGGTGCCCATGGAGACCAGAAGAGGGCGCTGAATTCCCTGGAGCAAGAGTTACTGGGGGTTGTGAGTTGCCTGATATGGGTGGTAGGATCCGAAGCCATGTCTCACGACTGGGCAGAAGCACTTGTAACCTCTGAGGCATATCTCCAGCCCTATGAATTGGCTTTTCTTTTAATTAATTAATTTTGGTTTTTCAAGATAGGGTTTCTCTGTGTAACTTTGAAACCTGTCCTGGAACTTGCTCTGTAGCCCAGGCTGGCCTTGAACTCACAGAGATCTGCCTGTCTCTGCTTCCTGAGCTCTGGGATTAAAGGTGTGCGCCACCACCACCTGACTTTAATTTATTTTTTTATGTGTGTGGGCATTTTGCCTGCAGGTATGCCTGTGTACCATGTCTGGTGCCCTTGTAGGTCAGAAGAGGGTGTTGGATCTCCTGGAACTGGAGTTACAGATGGTTGTAAGCCACCATGTGGGTTTTGGGAATCAAATTCAAGTCCTCTGGAAGAACAGCCAGTGCTTTTTTTTTTTTTTAGATTTATTTATTTGTTTATTAAGTATACAGTGTTCCGCCTGCGTGAATGCCTGCAGGCCAGAAGAGGGCACCAGATCTCATTACGGACGGGTATGAGCCACCATGTAGTTGCTGGGAATTGAACTCAGAACCTCTGGAAGAACAAACTCTTAATCTCTGAGCCATCTCTCCAGCCCCAGCCAGTGCTATTTACAGCACTGAGCCATCTCTCCAGACACTATGAGTTGGTTTTCAAAAGTCAGGATTCCCTGCCTCCAAACCTTTCAACAAGGACTGAATTAATTCTGTCCTTGCCCCCCTACCACTTCCTTCTAGCCTGGGAAGTAGGGGTCTCCTCAGTCCTTCTGAGTCTCGTGCTTATGCTCTTCCCCTGCAGAAGCAAGTCTCAGTCTGAGATGAGCCTGGAGGGCTTCTCTGAGGGGCGGCTGCTGTCCCCAGTGGCTGCCGCATCAGCAGCCCGCCAAGACCCTGTAGAGCTGTTACTGCTGACCACCCAGGAGCGGCTGGCGGCAGAGCTACAGTCCCGGCGGGCACCGCTGGCCACTATGGAGAGCCTCTCAGACACTGAATCGCTGTACAGCTTCGACTCACGCCGTTCCTCGGGCTTCCGCAGCATCCGAGGCTCACCCAGCCTCCACGCGGTACTGGAGCGTGATGAGGGCCACCTCTTTTACATCGATCCGGCCATTCCAGAGGAGAACCCATCCCTCAGCTCGCGCACAGAGCTTCTGGCAGCCGACAGCCTGTCCAAACACTCGCAGGATACCCAACCCCTGGAGGCAGCTCTGGGTAGCGGGGGTGTCACTCCTGAGCGACCCCCAAGTGCAACCAATGAAGAAGAGGAGGCAGCAGGCGGCGAGGGTGGTGGGGTGGCCCCCCGAGGAGATCTGGCACTGCACAATGGGCGCCTGGGGGACTCACCCAGCCCTCAGGTGCTAGAATTTGCTGAGTTCATCGACAGCCTCTTCAACCTGGACAGCAAGAGCAGCTCCTTCCAGGACCTCTACTGCATGGTGGTGCCTGAGAGCCCCACTAGTGACTATGTTGAGGGCCCCAAGTCCCCCAGCCAACAGGAAATCTTGCTTCGGGCCCAATTTGAGCCCAATCTGGTACCCAAGCCCCCAAGGCTCTTTGCAGGATCTGCTGACCCCTCCTCTGGCATCTCACTCTCACCCTCTTTCCCACTCAGCTCCTCCGGGGAGCTCATGGACCTGACACCCACGGGCCTCAGCAGCCAGGAGTGTCTGGCCACAGACAAGATCCGGACTTCCACCCCCACAGGCCACGGGGCCAGCCCTACCAAGCAAGATGATTTGGTCATCTCAGCACGCTAGCACCTGGCAGTGGCTGCTAGCTCCTCCCCAACCAGAACTCAAGGCTCTGTGGGTACCTAATGGCCACTTGGGGCCCAGTAGCTTTGAGGAGAGGCTCCCAGAGGCCAAGTGGCCTCAGGCCCTGGAGCGTTGCTGCTGAGCAGGGGGTCCACATCCCTACCTCAGCCTAGGACCCTCAGAACCAAGATGTCTGGGAAAAACCGGGGTGGGTTTGGTACAGGGAGGAGACTTGAGGTTGGATGGTCAATCCTCAGCCCTCAGCCTGACTCCCCTGTGTGGGCAGCCTGGTATCTCTGTTCTGGGAATGGGACTAGGCAAGCTAGCTTCCTGTCACTGCCCTTCAGCTCCTCTCCCAGAGCCGAGGCAGAAAGCAGCCCCTCTCCACACACTCTCATACGTCCTTCACGTTGGCACCTGCCCTGGTCACTGTCCCCCAGATCTGGTGCCTGCTGGCCAGCCCCCTGGGGTGATCCCCCGCCAAGGTGGCCCACCATGCTGTATGTGTTTACAGAATCTGCTGGGCTTTGCTCAGGTTGTTTCCTGGGCTTGCAAGCCCCACCCCTAATCATGTGTTCATTGTCCCCTGAGGACCAGAGGGGCCTGGAGGTGAGTGGGGTCAGGGCCACCCCTTCTCTGCCTGGTGGCCCTTATCTTCATGGGTCCTGGCCACCGGGTCTGCCTGCCTACCTGCCACTCCCTGGCTTCCTGGCTCACCTTCTCCCTCCCTCACCCCCAGGACTCTGGCCAATCAAAGGGTGGTGGACACTCCTGTGACATCATCCCTGGCTGCAGAGTCAGGGCCCTGGGAAGAACGAAGGCATCCAAAGCCCCATCTCCTGGGTATCCCGCGTGACCCCTTTATGTTACCCCACCATGCCTAGGCAGCTCTGGGCTCTGGGCTCTGAAACCAAACATGCCTCTGCCCACTTGCTCTCCTGGCTACTTAGCTCCTTTCTGGGTCTGGGCTCCACCTCCCATTATGTTCTGCCCATAAGAAGAGGGGCCAAGAGTAGGGTATCTTGAATCCTGGCTGGAAACCCCTGCCCACTGTTGAGGGGAGGGGCCAGTTACTGGGGCTGTCCCAGGGTAGCCTGAGGCCTTCGTGGTTTCCCTATGGTTTGGAGAAGCAGTCCAGGAGGTAGGAACCTAGCCTTTTCCCCATGCTGGGGTGGGGAGGTTGTGCATGCTAGTGTCAGGCGTGTGTGTGCATGTGCATGGATGTGCACCACTCCTGAGGAAAGGGGCTGCAGAGGGCTGCCCGCCTTCCCCACCTTGCCTGCCTCCTGATGCTCCTAACCTGCCAAGAATATAGCCTGTGAAGTGAAGCCTTGGGACAAGCCAGTTACAGGGGTGTGCAGGCAAGCAACTGCCCACTCGAGCCCTCGTCTCCTTGGAAACATAGTCCCTACCACTCTAGCCCCACTCACAGCCTCTCTGGGCTACCTAGGCTCCCCTGACCACCTCATAGTCACTGGTATCTGGGCCCCAGCCCCAACTCTAATCCCCACAGCTGGGGTGGCCTGGATAGCTATCTACCCTAACAGATGAAGACAGAGACCTGGGAGCTGGGCCTCCCCTTGCTCTGTGACCCCCCCACCTCACCAGACTCTTGGCCACTCTGCCCCCTGCCAAGGCAGTGCCTCGGCCTAGCACAGAAGTAAAATAAAAATCAGTGGTTATTAGAATTCAAACGTTAGACAGAATTTTAAATCAGAGAAACAACCCAACAAGCACCCAGCCAGCAGCAAGGAGAGTTGTGGATCTGGCCTTTTAACTCTTCCTCTGTCAGGGTAGGTGTGGGGGGCTCCTCTAGGGTGTGCCCCTGTGCCTAGGACTGAGCCATCAGGGACATACCCCCCACCCCCAAGACTGCATCCATACTGTGTTACAGGCTTGGGGCTGGGGCAGGCTTGGACTCAGCCCTAGACACCCAGGGCCAGCCCACCCCTTCCCTGTCCTCTCCCTGCCTGACCCCAGAAGGGTGGGCGTGCTGCACGTTCCTATCACTCCATGCCACATCTGGGGGGGTCTGAGCCACCCCCTTCATCCCAGTTCAGATTGACCCCCACACTGCCCCCAGACCCACAGCACAAGCTCTCCCAGCCATGCGCTGGCCTGTCCTCCCAGGGATCTGGGGGACTTGCATATGCAAATAGTAGCGAGCAGGCAGGCCCTCACAACCCTCTGCACTCCGTGTGCCATTCTCCCGTGACTTTTTTGTACTTAATGTATGAAAGATCCACACTAATATTGCTGTAAAAAGGAGAGACATTAATATAGCTTATTCTATAAATATATCTGTATATAAAGTTTTCTGTATATTGTATAGAGCTGTGTATAAACTGGATGTAGAAGCACACCTCTGCCTCCTGTGATCGTCTTTTCATCAGGTGGGAATGGAGGCAGTGTGGGGACATGCTGCCAAGGTCACAGCTACCAGGGAATGAGGACCTCTGAGACCATTCCCTAGAGGAGCCAGAAAGCCGGAGGGGAAAACCTGAGGATTCTTGGGACCAAGCCTTTTGTGCCCCCAAAGACAGAAGGCATGTAGGAAAGTGCAAGAACAGCCAAGCGGGTTAGAACTGTGGGGCTCGAGGTTGATAAAGTTCCCATGGTTTTGTTAAAATAACGTGCTAAGCCAGCAAGATGGCTCAGTAGGTAGGTCAAGGCACTTGTCCCTAAGCTGGACCACCTGAGTTTGCTTCCCAGGAATCATGGTAAGAAATGCCTGCCACCAAACTGTCCTCTGATCTCCACAGGCATGCACACCTCCCCCAAAATAAATGCACAAACATAATAGAAACTTAAAAATAATATACAGATACGGTTTGCTGCGCTAGGGAGAGCCCTGTATTTTTCCCTGGCTTCCTGCCATGTCAGTGCCCAGGCCCAGGACAGCACTGAGTTACATCAAGCAGGTGGAAGTCCCCTTGAATCCTGAGCGCTTGAGACCAGTCACTTGTTGAGTCCTGCCTAAGCAAGCTATACTGGGGGAAGGGTTAGTATCTGTCACATAATACACTTGAAGCATGTTGTCCCTTTTCCCTCCCAGAGAGCACTGAGACTCAGGAGTAGGTGAACTGCCCCAGATGTAGAACCAGCAATTGGAATCCCAGGCTGGTTCCACCAGGCCTGCCCACCCCTTGCCTTTCACCCCGTGCTGTGAGCTATAGCAGGAATGGCAATCCCAGAGAGGTAGCACTGAAGTGTTGAAGCCACTAGAAGCTTTGCTGAGGGCTTCTCTGGGGGAGTGTAAACACCTGGGAAGCCACAGGGACACAGCCTAACCTGGATCCAGAGCACTGAGGCTGGGGAATAGCAGGAGGAGCTCAGGGTAAACAGGCAGTGCTGTTCATCCTGCCAGCCTCAAGCCATGAAACTTCCACACAGCAGAGGGCGCTGTTTCTCCAACTGGTCTCTGTGGCCTGCAGAGCTTGGAGTAGCCACCCTTGGCCCAACCAAGCTTCAACTCCACCTCCTTCCCACTCAGACTGCCTCCCAAGTCCAGTATGACCCCATTTGATGGATCTAGACAACAGCAGAAACAGCCTTCTCTGGGTCACACAAGAGGTACAGACAGAAGTAGGACCAAATCCAGAGGCTTGTTCTAGCCTAGGACCCTCCTCTCAGTGGTTTCCCCTCTTACTATACTGCAAATGATACTGAGCCTGATGGGGCAGAAGCAGAGCAAATGGCCAGAGAGGTACTGTGGCTTGCTCAGGGTCACACAGCAGATGGCAGCCATCTCTACAGATGACAAAATCTGGTACAAAAGTCTCCCTAGGCTCTTACTAGCCCCAGCATCACCCTGCTTTGGGGTAGGCCCTCCTGCGCTTGAACTTCAACTTCATCACGGTGTCTAAGCCTCTGCCTTCACTCCAGCCCAGACATGGGAGGCCCTGGGGTGTGGCTGCACTTTTGCTCCATGGCCCTAGTGGAATAGGGAGGTGGCAGGGCTCCGCTCCCATGAAATTAAAAGGGGCCTTCTTCCTGCCTGGTCTAACCTCAGGTCTACCCTGGATTTGAGAGCATTCATTGTCTTGATTATGTCACAGTGGGTCACCCCATCCTCAGCCCTTGAGGACCTGACAAGATCAGTACTGAAGTCACCAGCCCACCCTGAGACAGACATTTAGACATAGAATTTATGGGCAGAGTACGCAGGAATGATCTTCGGGTAGTTGGCGTTTCAAAGGGGTGTTATTTCTCTAGTTGTCCCAGGCAACTCAGGAAATAAATTCATCTTTCAGAGTTGCAAGGCATGACGGGATGTTCACTTTGTCTACAAGCAGGCCTGACCCTGATTGGAGGAGGGACCAGAGTGCAGAATAACAATTGTCTTAGGGGAGTCTGCAGAGGAGACAAACCTCTGGGTACATGAGTTGGAAAAGAATGGGCCGCTCAGTGTGGCCCCCTCCCCCCTCGGTGGGGGCCGCTGCTGGGAAGAGGGAGCTGTGGTCAGTGCCCACAGCTGGGCCTCCGGCAAAATCCCACTCTATATACCTAAGAGAGGCGGCTCTGAGAACCGCCCCCGGAGGGACAAAACCTCATTGTGAAGCACCCGCCGGCCTGGGCACCCCCTCCCCCACACCCTCCTCGGAGGGCCCCCACAAGCCTGCTGACTGGGCCACATCTGGAGCTCGGGCTCTGGCTGCCCTTCCCCCATGCTGGCCACAGAGAAAGAGGGAGGCAGGAGGGAATTAGAAGAGCTCTTGGGGGTCACTACCTGCAGAACTGGGCTAGTTTCCCACCTTAGTTCAGCGGCCACTGCCAGGAGGAGTCAAGAGTTCTAGGCTGACTACGTTAGTATCTTGATTAGATAGCAAGTTCTCCCAACCTTCTGGGCTGTTATTGGTGTGTGTGTGTGTGTGTGTGTGTGTGTGTGTGTGTGTGTGTGGTATGTGTGTTGAGACAGGGCCTCACTTTGTAGCCCCCACTGACTTTGCACTTGCGATCCTCCTGCCTCCGCTCAACCAGGGGAAACCACTGTTTTTTATTGTTGTTGTTTTTTTTATCAAAAGTGTGGTGTGATCTTGGTTTCTACTTTATGAAGAATGGTTTAGGGGGACAATAGTGCAGGAGAGATGCTGTGGAGAGGAGCAAGAAGGGGGTGAGAGTGAAAACAGGAGGAGTGGCTTCACCCTACACGATTTCAGGCTAAGCTTTCAAGTCTCTCTTCACTAGGGCAGTGGTCCCCTGTCCACTACCACTATGATCCCACATGACTAACTAAGCTCAAACTAAAAGAAAATCCAGCTGAAAAGTCTAAATGACCAGGACCACATTTCAGGTGTTCAGCTGCCACTGTGGCTCATGACAACACCTAGAGTATTTCCATCAATCTAGAGACCTCTATGTAGAAACATTTCTTTAGATAGGGCCCTTATTAAAATTATAATTCCTTCCAGCTGGGTGTAGTGATGAAGGCCTTTAGTCCCTACACTCGGGAGGTACAAGAAGGCGAATCGTAGTGAGCGCCATAACAGCCAGAACTACATAGTGAGACCTGTCTCCGGGGGAAAAAAAAGTTTCTCTGTGGTAAAGACGTGCTCCAATTAACTGAGGCAACACACCTGTAGAGTGCTCTGTGCTGACCTCGAACATTACAAACATTCCTTTGGTGCCTGCACGTTGCTTTTCACTGGGATAGGTGGGTAGCAAAAAGAATAGGAGCCATCTCTGAGATCTGTTTCTGAAAAACTTCAGACTCGTAACCTGGAACCTTACCCATTCAAGGAGAGCGTGAAAAGCGACCATGCCACAACTTCAATGCGAGGGTTACCCGTCGAGCGCCCCCTGCAAGCGGCGGGGCGTCCTGCTACCCGAGACTGCGGCTCAGGTCTACCGCCAGAGGGCGCGGCAGGCGGCGGGCGGGGCGCGGGGCAGGCGGAGTCCGGGCTAGGGCTGCGGGTAGCGAGCGTGAGGCGAGCCTGGTGGGACTGTAGCGGGAGCCCAGCCGGGACTGTCGCGCGGGCCGCGCCGGCAATGCCGCGCCCCCGGGCCACGCTGTAGCGGGGCTGCGGCCGGAGCGCACACGCCGGGCAGGCGGGCCATGGAGGTGGTGGACGAGACCGAAGCGCTGCAGCGCTTCTTCGAAGGTGAGAGACCGTGGGGATGGCTGGGCGACCAACCTCCTACAGTGGGATATGCCAGCCGATCTCCCACAGGACAGGACTCCCATGGGGTTCCCACCATGCAAGGACCCCCAGAAAGCCTCCTTTGGGTAGGGACTCTACTCCAGACTGGCAACAGAGAGGTAAATGGCTTCGAGATTGGTAGTCTCCAGGAGGTATCTGCCCATGCTCGCTAGACTTGGGCTTCCCGTCTGCCTTCAACACTCAGCTTCTTTAGGGGTGGGCTACCTTCCGTGCTAAGTCCTCCTTGGAGACTTGAAGTCCTGTAGTCCCACTAAATGGTAACACTCCAATCCTCGCACACTTCTCCAGCCTGGAGATCCTGTATCCACTTCCCTGCTACTCCATCCATGCCAGGCTCCAGCTCCATCTATTGTGGACTTACCGTAGCCCTTAAGACTGGGACCCCAGAGCCTAGCCTACCCCCTGGAAGCTGGGACCTCCTGACTGTGCTTCCTGGAGGCTGAGACACCCTTGGAGATTGGGATGCCCTTTGGGACTGTCACATGTCTTGGGCAATGCTGCTTCCTCCACTAAGACTGAATTTCTCTTTTAAGCAGCCACTGCTTCCCTCTCTTTAGTGTGCTTACCTAGTATGGAACTCCCTTGAAGCTGGCATCTTTGCCACCAGCTACCTCTGCACCCATCCCACTAGCCCCATGAGGCTCCTCAGGGCTGGATCCCTCACACCTGACACAGGAGTAATGTTTCCCTGCACCAGGAGTGACCTGGTCCCCCTCACCTTGACCTGAAAAGACCCGTCTCCAGGGGATCCATGCACGCCCCACTAAATTTTTTCCTCACTCCTGCATTGATTTTAGAGTCTGTTCCTTGTCTAAATACCGCCTGGGCTTTTTCTGGGCAGCTCCTGACCCTCTTCCAGGACTGCCCCTCCCCCCTGAGAGCTGGGTTCAGGAGGGAAGGGACTGGTGTGGGAGGGGGAGGGGAGGTGCAGGCTGACGTCTCCCAGCCTGCTGGGTTTCTCAGACCCTATCTGGAGGGTGAAACCAGGCACTTGAGCCCCTTCTGTATCTATGCCCGCTGTGTTGGGAGCCTAGTTCCTGCCGTACCCTCTTGCTAGCCCCTAAGCTAACAGCTTGCTCCTAAGTACAGGAAGAACCTTTCTGGAGCAGAACCTGTTGCCCTGGACATTCCAGACTAGAACTGAGTTGTGGGATAGAAATCAAGACCCAAGTTTAAAGCTCAGTGCCTAGTTCTCGAGAGATTTCCCCAGGGCTAGAGACCTTTCCCTGTCTCTCTGTGACTTGGAGAACCACAGAATGGACGTTTGTCCACTCCTCCTTGCTGAGCAGCCCAGGAGAGGACAGCCCCACGTCTCAGCCACCTTCACTCCAGGGTTCTGAACACCCAGGCAGAACGAGTCCTAAGAGATCCCAAAATGTTAGGTTTGGACTAGAGTCAGTCATCAATAGCTGAGTCAGCTGAACCATTTGAGGGTTCCAGGCAGCACCCCTCAATCCCGGGAGCTCTCTTCCCTACATTGTGCATAGGTTAGGAGTGCTCAGGGACCCTAGCAGAGGGGAGAAGTCAGCGGTCCTTGTGGGGCACAGGTACTGACTGGGGGTGTCTTGTGCCTGTTCGGTGCTCTCATGACCTATGAGCGGGGACCCCTTGGTTCCTGAAGGTATCCCCAAACTTCCTTCCCCACCCTACCCCCACCTGGCTCTGGGCACAGGGGCGGGCCTAATTGGCCTGGGCTCTACACTTCTGAGCCAAACTTTCCCTCCTGGCCTGGGGAGGGGGGTGGGAGGCTGACGCCACAGCTTAGCCATGCGGCCGCCTGGCAGGGAGGCTGTGCTGCTCCCTCCAGAGAGATAAGAGGAGACTCAAGAATGTCTGTGGGGAGCAGGCGGGGTGTGGGGCCTGCTCAGGAGGGCCAGGCTTCAGAAGTCTCCCAGAGCCTGGGAATAGGTGGGTGGGCACCTGGTTCAAGTCCTCTAGGGCTATCTGAGAGGGGAAGGCCTTGGCAGGGGACCCATTGGGTGGTGAGATGGAGGTTCTCAAGGGCCTGGGGGAGCAAGCACAGAGCTTTGGTGTGCTCATAAGTGTGAGTGAAGCCCATCCAGGACATGTAAAGCTTCATTTTATAGATGCTGATATGTCATTCTTGGTGCTGGTGTATGCTCTCACACTCAAATGGGGACCCTTGAGACCTCATCCAGATTCCCACATGGCCTCAGTTATTTCCTCTGGATAGTGGGCAGAGATTTCTATGGTTTGGGTTCTGGGCTGAGAGACAGAACATCTCTTGCTTGAAGGGGCAATCTTGAAGAGTCCTCCTCCTCCTAGGACTCCCACTAGCTCAGCACACAGGGGCATGTCCTGCCCTGCTCTGGGCCGGTAGTAAGACTGGGGGCTAAGGCGCTTTGGGCCTTTGGTGGGAGGCTGGGATAGAGCGTCCCCCTCCAGGCTGGTACAGCTGGGTCCCCGTGACTGCCCAGTTAATCCCCTAGAGATAGGCACCAGCAGTTCAGAGTGGAGGGCACAAGGCTTGTAAACAGTGGACCCTCCGGGCAGGATGCATTGGCTCCCAGCAGGTAACTGGGTACAGGGATAGTGTGTTTCTCTTCATCTGGTTGGGGGGGGGGGCCCTGACCTCTTAGAGTCCAGGGATGGAGGAGGACCATGTTCAGAGGACTAATTCATAATGGGCCACTGAGAGCTGTGTGACCCTAGGCAGAGCCTTTCACCTCTCTGGGATCTTTTTCCTCACCTGGAACATAGGGGTCAGTGGCAGAGGTCTCCATGGTGCCCTCAGCTCTGATGAACTCTGTTCCAGTCCTGGGAGGGAGGGGCACTTTAGAGTATAAACGGGAGATTCTGGGTAGAGGCAGTGCTAGTGGTGATGCTAGGGGCTCCTGTTGTATTTGATGTCCCGCAAAGCATGGCGGGGGGGGGGGTGGATAATGAAGGGAATTAGGTCTCTAGCAGGTTTTGATCAGACCACTGAGAGTTTGGAGGCTGATATTGGCCTCTAGAGCCTCCAGGGCTGGAGGAGGAAGCCTCTAGCCTGAGCTAGAGGGTGAGCCTAAACGGATATTGTTCTCTCTGGCTTGCTTTCCTGCTAGGATAAGTTAGTCGAACCAGAGTAGAAGCTTCTAATGGGATCACTTTTAGACACCCAACAAATCCAAACTCATGGTGTCTGAAGGGATGAAGAAGGTCGACTACAGAGTGCTTGGTGGGAGGAGGGAGGCGCAGAATTAACCCATTTCCCAGGGGTCAGAACTGAAGCTCTGTGACACAAGGTTAGCTGGGTAGTCTAGGCTGAGTTTAGTCCCCAGCTTTCTCTGTCATCAAGGCCTCGTGGGAAAGGCAACCAGTTGGGGACAACATCCTTGCATCCCCTCCAGAGGGCAGGAGTCAGGTGGAGGCTACCTGGCAACTCAGGAGGGAGGCCACAACTCAACATCTGCTAGTTGGGCTGTGAGATGGGGGTGGCTGTATGGCCTGTGTCACCTCTCTGTCACTGGTGATGCACCCAGGAGCAGGTGGGTAGGGAGACACCAGATGCAAGATCTCCTTAATCCCTCAGATTCTCCTTCCTGGGGAGAAGACACAAGGCCTCCTGGGCCCACCTGGAACCCTCCCCCAGCCCCAGTCTGTAGTGAACTGATGTCTGGCCACACCCTTCAGGCCCTGAGCCAGGTAGGAGGGAAGAGAGAATAGATGGGGGTCTGACTCATCCCTCTGTCCCCACACCTATCACAGATCCACACAACACAGGGCAGGCAGGAAATGCTCCCTGCCAGTGGACGCCATGATCGATCAGTCCATCTATTTGCAACAGGAGCCTTGGGTGGGGATGTGTCATGGAAAGCCGCTCTCTGGGAGTGGCTGTGGTTATATCTGGGGGTCGGGAGAGATGGATACCAACCCCTTGATCCTGAACCCTTCCTCAGTGTAGGGGTACTGAGCAGGTACTCCTTGAAGTCTTAGGCAGAACCAAGAAGGCTATCTGGGGACAGACCACTCTGGATAGAGTGGCATCTCCCTGAGAGACTTGCTCAGGCAACTCCCAAAGGGTTACCGCTCTGGGGGGGGGGGGGCCTGGCAGCAGAGGCTACTGGGTAACCACCAAGCTAGGCTGCTGATTGGCTGTTGCCCTTGGACTTTGCCCTCCCTGATAAGGACAAAGCAGAAATCATTAACTGGATTATTAACTGGGGTGACCCCGCCCTAAGTAGGCAGCCTGCCTTCCCTTCCTCCTCCTCACAGCCTAGGCCTCAGGCACTCCTCTGAGCCTCAGTTTCTGTCAGTTGGGATGGCTCCTCTCCCAACTCCAGGTCTTCAGCCATTACCACTGGGTGTGGATGGCTGGGAGAGTTGATGAACGGATTTTGTGTGCTCACTAGTGGGCACTGGGGCCTGCAGCTAGCCCTGTAGTCCTCATGGCTCTCCTCTTGGGTTTGTCTCTACAGCTGGCTGGGCTCTATTGTCTCAGCTGTCAAAAGGCAGCAGTTAGTGGTGGCCTCCCAGAGCTTCTGTGGGGTTGCATAAGATAGTGCATAGGAAGGGCCTAGGGACAGTGGCCGGGCTTTATACCAGCCCTACTTAACTACATCCCGTGGCTCACACAGCCCCTTTGCTTGGCCTGGGGTAGATGCCATGTGCCCACCCTCAGGATTGTTGATCCACCAGTGTAGTAATTGATGCCTCAGACTTGGGCTCAGGTTTTACAGATGGTGCTATGTGCTTTGGGAGAGGCCATCACCCTCTCTGAGAACCTTACTCCAAGATGAGGGCAGTCATCATCTCTTGGGTGTATTCTGTGTGCAGGCAACGGTGCTGTGATCGGCCTGCCTTTGCCTTGTCTGGTGTCGGGTCTTGGTCCTGCCACACCAGGGAAGTCTGTCTCCTCCTTAACCTCAGAGATGTGGAGCCTGTTCTGTGATACAGAAAGGAACTTGATCGTTGCCCGTGGGGCATCTGGGCTAGAGAACTCTGCAGCTGTTCCTCCTGCTGTCCTTGACACGGGGGAAATCGTTTGTAAGGCCACTTTCCCAAGAGTGATGAGCTGAAGGTGATGTCCCCTGCTCATGCAGGGTAGCCACAGAAACAGGAATGGGATTCTGGACCACAGTTGGAGCTCTCCTAGGGTAGATGGGAAGCGGATCTCATTGCATACTGAGGGCCTTGACCTGCTGGTTGCCGTGATAAATGATGTACATCCAGCCTTCCTGGACCATACAGCCTTCACTCACATGGTCAAGGCTTCAGAGTGAGAGCAGGGAGACCCAAAGAGTGCTGAGGTCAGAGGGGGAGTGAGAAAAGGGTGGGGCGAGGGGGAGCAGAAGAGGAAAGAGCCTGGGTGGGCCGCTGCTGGCTCCAGAGCCCCTACTGGCTTATAGGATGCTGGCCCTGCCCTTATCCCTGCTATCCTGCCTTCCCTTTACCTCTAGGCAGGGTTTGTGGCCTCTAAACCACCCACTGAGTGAGGCTGGTTTAGAGGCAAGGTGTTGCCTTTCTGGGGGATTTGGGCCAGTGGCATGATTTGCTCAGCCCTATCTGACTGCAGCTGCAGCTGGTGGAAGGGTCTGACTTTGGACCGTGGGGAGAGACTAGGAGGAAAGAAAACGGGAGAAGCTTGTGTTGGGGGACCCTGGCCCAGGAATATGAAACCGTGTCTTGGGAGGCGTGGCAGCGGGGCCTGCTGTAGACCAGTCTTATTTGTGTGCTCATTGTGCTTGAAACACACCTTGGAAGGATGCTGAGATGTAAACTTGGGCCAACAAGCTTGTACCTCACAGACTTTGTCACTACTGCCTTGCACCCTTGCAACTACAAAGAAAGCACTGGGGATGCAGCTCGGCTGGTGGAACGCTTACCTGGCATGCCCAGAGCACAAACCGTCCCATTAGATCTTTAAGTCTAAGCCACAGTTGCCTGTGTTCCCTCCCAGTTTCATACCAGAAAGAGAGGAGTCCCCACCCTCACCCTCCCAGCTTGCCTTCAGAGGCTCTGCTCTTCCAGGGGATCCAGAATCTCAGCTACCCTTGGGCTACAGCTGCATCTTCCCCTAGCCCCCACACAGCCATCACCTTATGCCCAGGATAACACAATCTGAACTCGGCACCAAGATGCTCCTGAAGCCAGCCAATCTGTAGCCAATTCTTAGGAAACCCATACTGACTGTTCCCAGAAGCTTGCACTTCACTTTGACAGCACAAGGCTCTAACTCTAGGGGCAAAGAGAGCCCCACCCACTGCCTTTGACTCTTTTTCACAGGAACCAGGGTGGACCTGCCACACAGCCCGTGGGAGGATCCTGCAGCATGGAGAGCTTGGCTCTCCATCAAGTCCTCCTGTTGATCTATGTTAACACAGCAGCATGACCCCTAGGGGTGCACTCCAGAGATCTGCAGCATACACCTGCATGTTCTACATGGGACCCCTTCATTTGTTCAGGAAGGTTTCTTCAGGTCCCCCTTGTGTCAAGCACAGTGCTAGGCTTTAGAGATAAAAGAGACTTATACCCCCTGCCATACACATTTGACGTTCTAAGTCTAAGGTTCAAAGTCAATTGACAAATTAATTCAGCCACCCCCCCCATATATGGTCTCTTGTAGCTCAGGCTGGTCTTGAACTTGGTATGTATCTGGGCATGACCTTGAACTTACGATTCTCTTGCCCCTACTTCTGAGTGTTAGGTTTACAGGCATGTTCCACCACAGCCAGTTATTTGGTGCTGAGGATCAAACGTCACTGCAAGCACAGCAAGCAGGCTACGGTGCCTCTCCCAGGTCTCTGGTGAGGAGGTGGGGGGCGCAGGGGCAGCTGTGACTTAGGCTTAAGGATTTGCTGGGTCTAGAACAGCACTGCTGTCAGGTGTGACCACTGGGTTCCAAGGGAGTGAAAATCGGGTGCATCCGTACAATGAGCTGCGTGCACAACCAAGTATCCAAGCTGCAGGCATTTGATCGAGAAGAGTTCTCATCTCAACTGGGAGCTTGAACGGGGCCAGCAAGCAGTTCTGGGTATTAACGGAGACAGAAAGTCCAGGTCTGACGATTGTTGACAACTCACTGGGCCTTGCCTCCGTGTGGACTGATTGGAGCTTGTAGCTCAGTCCACACTGGGAGACGGGCCATGGCCCTGGGGGTCCTCTGTGGCTGGGTGCCTGCAGAGGGACTGCCTGGGTAGGCTGGGGGGGGGGAGACACAGAAGGCATCCCTACTGGGGTGCTGGAGAAGTAGTGTAGTACTGGTCACATACCTGGATTCGGGGGCAGACATGGGCCCTCAGAAACCCAAAGGTACAGGAAAGCTACACTACACAGGCAGAGGCAGGAGGGCAGGAGCGGACACTTGAAAGTAAGGAAAAGAGCGGCCACGCTGAGTGAGGGATAGCTTCCTGGGGTGCCTGACCACGCATGCGCACTTGGTGGAGAAGGGTGTCGAGGCTCAGAGAGGTCAGGAAGTCACTCTGCAATTAAGCTGAGGCCCATGTTGGTAGCGAGGCCTCCCAGAGGACCACAAGGACGCCAAGGAAGGAAGCATCTGACCCAAGTCACTGCTGGAATCAGGATGCCCTTAGATTCCAACACCTGAGGTTGACACTCAGGGATTCGAGCCCTGATGCCCTGGCTACCCTGAGTTCAGATCAGCCCACCCTGCCCGTGGCCACGTGGCTGACGGGATTTCCGCCATGTTTGAGGCATGAATTGACAAGTGCTCCATTGACGGGGCAGGGGAGGGGGTAGGCAGGGCACAAGACTCCCACTGTGCTGCGTCCCCACCCTCCCCACCCCCCAGGACAATGGCCAAGACTCAGCCAGCAGCCACAGCTGGTGGGGGGGAGGCTTGAGAAGGGGGACAGGGAGGGTCCAGGGTGGAGGGACCACCTGGGTCCCTGTCTGCTCGCCTCCTGCACCTGGCTTGGGTGTTCTCATCCCTTGTGCCCAGATGAGTCATCTTAAAAGGAGGAGGAGAAAGGGGGACAGGCTGTTTTCCCACAGCCGGGACCCTGGCCTGCCTGGGGAAGAATGGCATCTGGGTCTGGCTCTTGTTTCAAGCAGGTAATAAAGGGCCTAATTAGGGTGGAGCTCCTGGGGTACAGCTTTGCGGGATAATGTGGGACACGGAGAGGCCCTGTCTAACCCTTGCCTCTTGGTCTTACAGGGCTTGCCCAAGGTCTCCAGGCCCAGCCAGGCCACCTCTAGTCTCTGGTTCACCATCATTCTGTGGCTATTAATCTTGCCTGCTGTATACAGGGATTCTTACATTGCAGAGACACACAGGAGCCGTAGTCCAGTTCCTGCCCTGGTGTCTTCCTCTGCACAACAGAGGACAGCAGCCTCATGGGAGAGATATTCCTTGGAATGTGGAAGTCAGATTGTGGGGCACTCACTCACCTTTTCCAGGGAGGCGTGAGGCAGCTGGGTGAGCAGGTAGACAACCTGACTTGAAAGGAGAAGAGGGGCAAAAGGAAGAGTCATGGAGGCCACGTGGGTTGGGATTTGGGATAATAAAAACCTGCAAAAGAATGGGAATTGGCTTTCTCTGGTAGAGGCAACCGCATATGCAAAGGCCCTGTGGGAGGTGTGTCTGTCCCTGACAGGAAAGAAACAGGAACTGGGCTTCAGAGAATGACAGAGGAGGAGGAAGCTGAGGTACGAGCAGAAGGCAGACAGTGCCAGGCTTTGAACAGCCGAGGGGCTCTGGGTTTATAATTTGCTGGGCACATTTGTTGGAGGGTTTGAGGAGGGAAAGGACATATACTGACAGGGGACATTGGGGTACCACTTTCTGGATGGCCTGTGGCAGGGCAGGGCTCACTTTCCAGGTGGTCTTGAGGACTGGGGAAGGGGTGAGGAAGGGCGGCATGCTGTCTTGAGTCTCCAGCCCTGCAGGCATTCCTCACCGGGATCCAGTGTTTCATGGTTCTCTTGGCACTAGGGTAGTACTCCTAGAGTGTACCTTGAGGACTGTGTCCTCTCCTGGGCCCCTAGGGGGCCCTGTTCCAGCCTCAAGAGCCCCAGGCTCCACAGGCCTCCTTAACAATAGCGATCTGTGGACTAGGCTGGGACCCTTGCACAGTATCTGGGCAGTATGGGGAGAAGACAGGCTTGTAGGGAGCAGGAAGTGGGGGGGGTCCCGCATGCCTCAGGAAGCCTCAGCTTCTCCCCCTCCAGAGCCCGAGACCCACCTCACTCTGCCATCAGCCTCCTCCTCCCACCTCGGTCCTCCCGGACCCTGGCACGAGAGGGTCCCTCCTCCCCTAGCCACATCTGGTTCTTGTTAGGGTCTCCCAGGATGCCTGGGCCTGAGGCCCCCATCTCCCGGGGGAGGTGGACAGGAGGATTAGGGGCGATTAGGAGTGCTCCTGGCCAGGGGAGGAGGGGCTAGAATGGTTATAAACAGCAGCCCATGACCGAATCAGCCCATCACTCACCCAAGGTGCCAAGTTCAGTCTCAAAAACCTGCAGTATCAGCAGCTGGGGCAGAGTGGGGGTGGGGCTTTAGGTTCTCCTCCCTGCTTCAGAAACCCTTCCGGAATGCTGTGGGGCAGGGACCAGGCTGGGAGAAGATGCAGAAACACCAGCTATACCTGGGGTCAGATGGACTCATCTTGCTGTGTGTCTTTGGGGTTGAGGAGGGATCTTTATGAACACTGGAGACAGAGGTAGTGACACCAGATTCGTGGAAGTGACCGCGGGGTAAACTGCAATGTTTTAAATACTTTAAATAGTGCCTGACCAGAGAGCATGAGTTTCCATTATTGTCATCACATAGTATGAATTCAGGACTGGTAGTCTCCACCATGAGCTGCCATCACCAGCAATGTCGCTTTCCTCCTTGTTATGAGGGGTTGGTAGGATTTAGTGACACGTTGCCCGTAAAGTTGGCAGAATGCCTCATATAAATTCAGCAATGGGGGTATACAGTAGGCACTCAACTATTGGGAGCTGTGGCTGCCAGAAATGAGGGAGGTGAAGTTGGAACATGGGCAGACAGACAGGCCATGTACATACAGCCCCATAGGTCATCGCTGGCACTAGCCATGCATGGTGGGTGGATGCCCTCTGTTCCCGGCTGGGGTGAGCCTGGATGGGGGTCAATCAGAGGCCCTGGTCTGTCACAGGCAGCGTGTGACTCCTAGGAAGGCTTAGCGGCTCATGCTCATTAATTCATTAATCACCTAAGCGGGGCTCTGCATTCTTCAAATGCCAGCAGGGGACAGGGAGGGGCCTGGGATGGGGGCTCAGAGACCCCAGGGTTCTGGGGTTTGGGAGGTGAAGAGAGCCGCCCCCCCATTTGCAGGGCTCCCGCCATGTGCAGTGCACTTCAGGATCTGTGTGTTTATGACTTTACAGCCAGCATAGTCGCTCCAAGAAACCGATATTCATTCCCCATCTTCCTAGGAAGGATACTAAGGCCCCAAGAGGGTATGGCCTCCTTGAGGGCACATAGCAGGCTGAATTAGATGCGGTTTGTCCTGATCAGCCTGAGCCCTATTCCCAGGACTCTCCCGAGGAAGGAAGGACTCAAGGTGCCAACCCAGGACTTGAGACTCTAGATCAGTGATTCTTAACCTACCTAAGGCTGCGACCCTTTAATGCGGTTTCTCATGTTGTGGTGGCCCCACCCATAAAATGATTTCATTGCTACTTCATAACTGTAGTCTTGTTACTGTTATGGATCGTAATATAAATATCTCATCGGCAGAGTAGCTGATGTGAAAGTTATTCGACACCCTCAGGGGTTGCGACCCACAGGTTGAGAACCATTGCTCCAGAGGGTCCTTCCTGCCTCAGTGGAGCCGGCCAGCCAAATCTTCAGTGTGGGTGGGGTGTCCTCTATTATCAGGGTTGACGCATCTCTCACGTCAGCCCCCTTATCACTCCTCCCTTTGGCTGCCCCCCCTCCTCGCCCCACAAGGTGACCCTGTGAGAGGAAAGGCCATCGCCACCCCCTCTCTTTCCTTGCCATGCCCAGGAGCCCTGGACTGCATTTCTTTGTCCTTCCCCTTCATGGGCCTGAGGCCAGGGGAGGATAGCAGGCAGGCAAGCAGGTGGAGGGTAGCGGAGCAGAGCTCTGGCCACTGTCCCTCCCTGGGTGAGGCCAGGACAGACTGCCCCTCTCATCCTCTGTCTCCTCTGGGGAGTCGGGTCTGAGCTCCCAACTCAATGGGCAATGGGCCCCGCCACCAGAGATGGGCCATGCTGGCACTACCGATCTTGGTTTTCAGCTTTCCCTGAAGCTGGAGCCTGGGGCTCAGTGGTTCCTTGAGTTCCTGGATGTGTGTTTTGCCCTGCCAGACCTCATGCCTCCAAGTGCTCAAGGCTAGGTCTCCTGGAAGGAAGGACAGGGCAGGAAAGTCATTCTGGGTCTGAGCCACTGGCGTGGTAGGGCCTTGCTTGTTCCTCAGAGCACTCTGTAAGATAGAGGGACAAATGAGAGGGAGGGAGATGATCCTGTCACATAGCCAGAAAAAGGATGTGGAAGGACAGGAGCGGCTTCTCTGTCCCCAACCCCATACATTAGGCTGCTGACCTCCTGGGAAATGGGGTATCCTTGAGGGTGTGGGCAGGCATTATTTTTAGAGGGGCATTGGGTGGACAGTGAAGGACCATGCGCAGAGGGGAGATAGGTCATATGTTTCAGAGAGCCTAGCCTGAGGAGGGCTGGTGGGACCTAGGCCGGGGTCTTTGGGGAGCTATCTCAAACCCAGCTGCCCCTGCTTTGCAGGCCATGACATCAGTGGTGCCCTGGAGCCCTCCAATATAGACACCAGTATCCTGGAGGAGTACATTGGCAAGGAGGACGCCTCTGATCTGTGAGTCACCTTAGCTGAGACTTCTGGGCAGTTCCCTGCGGGAGGGGATGGAACTTCCCCTCAGGCCTGGGGACCTGGGGGCTGAGCCTCCTCCCTTCCCCACAGCTGCTTCCCTGACATCTCTGCACCAGCCAGCACAGCCTCCTTCCCCCACGGGCCACCAGCCATTCCCGGCTCCAGCGGGCTCCACCATCTGAGCCCCCCTGGGAGTGGACCATCCCCTGGGCGCCATGGCCCCCTCCCACCCCCGACCTACGGCACCCCACTCAACTGCAACAACAACAACGGCATGGGCACCGCCCCCAAGCCCTTCCTGGGGGGCTCTGGGCCTCCCATCAAGGCAGAGCCCAAGGCTCCCTATGCCCCAGGGTGAGTGGGGCCAGGGAGAGGGTGGGGACAGAGTACAGGGGCACAGTTGGCCACTGTCCAGCAGATGTTGGCCTGTGGACTCACAGTGGGTAGGGTTAAATGACAGACTCCCTATGGGTAGGTTCCAAAAGGGGCGATAGGAGACTTAAGTGCTGTTTTCTGAGACCATGAACAGGCACAAGGGTTCTGAGAACAGTGAGGAGGGTAGTGCTAGAAACATCTCAAAGCAAAGTTGGGACAGAAGCAGAAAGTCCCAGGACCCCAATCAACATCCAAGAACCCAAGCACACATACGCTCCCCCACAGGGCACCCAAGCACAGTGCCAGGCCCCACCCATGAAGCCTTTAGCTGACATTTTCTGTGTCCCGAGAGTTGCCAGTGCCTCAGGTTGGCCTCTTACCTTGTGGAGCCAAGGGCAGTTACATCCTGAGGGGGCCTTTGCTCTGCCAGCCTCCCCCATCTCTCTCCAATCTACCATACTGATGTCCTGACTCAGGACTGACCTTGTGCCTGGTTTGACCACCTGCAGTCATAGCCCAGCCAGCCTCCAGACCCTGTGGTTCTCAGCCTTCCTAATGCTGACCCTTTAATACAGTTCCTCATGTTGTGGGGACCCTCAACCATATAATTCTTTTCATTGCTACTTCATAACTGTGATTTTGTTACTGCTATGAATTATAATGTAAATATCTGATACGCAGAAAATCTGATGTGTGACCCCTGTCAAAGGGTCATTTGACCCCCTCAGGGTCACAATCCAAAGGCTGAGAACCACTGATCCTGAGCATGCTCAAAGGGAAATGTCCACCAGGCTCTCCACGAGACCTCAGTGAAGCAGGGCAGAGGTCTTGTCTTTAAGTAGAAGGCTACAGGGGGCATAGATGATGCAGTGCCCAGCCGCCTGGCACCAGCCCTGTTCTTCCATTTGTCAGCTTCTGGGTTTGGTGACCCATGACCTCTGCCAGCAGTTAGATTTCCTCACCTTTAATCTGAGCCCCACATTCTTGGTGAAAACTAAGGGGAGGAAAGCAGAGTGAAAACATTGGGTAGATACATTTGACACATTGTCAGCAGGGACTCCTGAGGACTGGCTTAGGGTGACTGTAGTGGTGACCAGGCACACAGTGCCTGGGCAGGGACAAAGCTTGGTTGCTTGAGGGTGTCTCTAAGCCTAAGCTGCCTGAGGGTGGAGGGGAAAGAGCTAAGCTTTAGCAGGCACAAGTGAGCTTCTTGGCCTTCCCCTGAACCAGCTGTAGGTGGCCCCTGAAGAGTTTCTTTAGAGGCATGTGGGCATCCTGGTGTAGGCTTTGTTCTAAGCACTAAACAAGACAGATGTGTGCCCCATAATAGGGGGTGAGCGAGGTACTGAGGGTGCTGCTCAGTGTTGGGGTACTTTCTAGTATGTGCAAGACCCTGGCTTCCCTCTCCAGCACTATAAAAATAAAATAATACACTGCAAAAGAGAAAATAATAATTGAGACTGCAAAAGAATGCAGGTCAGGCCGGGCGGTGGTGGTGCACGCCTTTAATCCCAGCACTTGGGAGGCAGAGGCAGGCAGATCTCTGTGAGTTCGAGGC
>NW_004949154.1:515741-552623 GCF_000317375.1 Microtus ochrogaster | reverse complement strand
GGAAGATCACTGTCAGGAGGGATGGGGGATCAGGGGGAAGATCACTGTCAGGGGGCAGGAGGAAGATCACTGTCAGGAGGTATGGGAGGACAGGGGGAAGATCACTGTCAGGAGGTTCGGGGGACTGATGGACTTGGAGTGGGACAAAGCTGGATCAGCACAGACTGAGGCCATAGTGAGGGGTGTGAGGCCCTGCCCTGTCTGCTTTTCCATGTTTCCCACAGGAAATCTTGTTTTGGGGTTCACATTTTTTTATTTGAGGTTCTTGGTTTTGAACTCAGGAGTTCTTCAAGCTTGCTAGGCAAGTGCTCAACCAGTGAGCTACATCCTGGACACCCCTTTTTTCACTTTTTGAGACAGGGTCTCACTAAGTTGTCCAAGTTGGCCTTAAACTCATTCTGTAGCCCTGGGAGGCCTTGACTTTGTGATCCTCCGTCTTGAGCCTCCTCAGTAACTTGGGGTACATGTCTGCATCAGATTCAGGATCTTTATTCTTGAGCTGATTTCAGAGATGTAATGAGGCCTCCACAAGCTGGGGGGCGGGGAAGAAGTGGGCATGGCTTGTCCAGGGATGTGGTAAAACTCTACAGCCAGAACAGGAATGTGTTCACAAAGACTCTGAAGCCTTTCTGGTGGTCCCTGGGCATCGTGGAAGGGAGTCTGTCCAGATGTGGGAATGAGAGTTGACTAAAAAAATGTCAGATCCCTGGGCAGCCACAGTCTCTCTCTCTCTGAGCGAGTACATGGTTTGTACAGGACATGTTGACCTCTGGGCTTGAGTTTGTTCTTTTGCTTGAACCACTGATAAAATAAAACTTGCAGGGAGAAAAAAAAAAAAGCCTAGGCCCAGAAAAGCTGGCTCCCTGCCCAGTTCACACCCCAGTTCACACCTGCCTCTGGCAACTCCTGGGTAACCCACTGAACCACCTCAGATCCAGCCCCCAGGTCCTAGGATTTCCAGGAAGCTGGAGGCTTCAGTGGGTACCGAAGGAAAGCGGAGACCTGGCCCCTCACTCTGAGGAGCAGGGGTCCTTCAATCCCTGTGCCACCATCAGAGACCTGGCCACTGACCCACAAATAACCTTTATTATGTCTGGAGATCCAGGGCAGAATACAGAAGTCCTTCACCCGCAATATAGCTCTGGATCCTTCCAGAGCTCTAGGATAGACAGAGATACCCTGAGGCATCTGTGAGGAGATCTCAATGGCCTCAATCTCTGGCGAAGTGGGGGGGGGGGCTTTGCAACCCTGTCCACAGAGGAGCTGCCTGGCTTGAGGGTTGGGTTTGGGGGTTCAGCTGCTGGCCCAACAGTCTCCCTCCTCCGGCCCCCCTGCAGCACTCTACCAGACTCGCCCCCAGACTCAGGCTCTGAGGCCTACTCCCCTCAGCAGGTGAATGGTGAGTCCAGCGGGCAGCGCCAACCTCCCCCTCTGGGTTTGGGCAAATGGTTGGTGCAGCCTTATCAGGGAGAGAGGGAGGAGGGAGGGAGGGGGCCAGCGGCTGCCCAACGGGTCAGATTATCGCTGGTCAAATACTCCTCGGCGCTGGCTATTGTTCCCCCATGGGCGGGTGGGAAGCCTGGTCCTGCCTCAGAGCAAGTGTCCCTGCTGGCGATGCCACCGTCTGGCCCCCTGCGCCATCATGGACGCGCCCTTTGGCGGTAAGTGGACAGCTGAGGAAGGCTGCTGCTGGGCCCACCTTTCCAGGGTGCTGAGGGCACAGTGGCCCCCATGTGGCCAAGAGTAGAATGATCATGGGCAGACTGAAGAGGGGTCAAGAGTTCTGTTTATCCTACCAAAACATCCCTGGAATGCTTCCTGAGGAACAAAGGGAGCTGCAGCCCCCTCAGGCTGGGGGACTGGCCCCTGGAACTGGGAGTGGGGCTGCTGGAGGGAGGAGGTTGGGTGGGGGACTGGGCTGGGGGTCACCGGGAGACTCTCTTCAGGCTTCAAAGAAGTTAGAGCCTGGGCTCTCCTGAGGGGCTTGGCCTGGACAGCCTAGGGGAGAGAGATGGTTAGGATGGGGACCCACCCTTGTCCAGTCTGACTTCCCTGTTCAAGCTCTCTAGCTGGCTTTCCAGTCTCCCCACCCAGCCTCTGGCATGGCTCAGGAGGGCACGGAAGCAAGAGACCGTGCCTAGGGAGAATGGGTGAGGTGGGTTTCTGACTCCTGTCCCCCATCTCTTCCCCAGACCCCCATCTACTGCGCACCATAACCCCGGAGACTCTGTGCCACGTGGGAGTTCCTTCCCGACTGGAGCACCCGCCCCCACCTCCAGCCCACTTGCCAGGCCCACCCCCACCCCCGCCACCCCCACCTCACTACCCTGTCATTCAACGGGACCTCTACATGAAGGCTGAGCCCCCTGTACCCCCCTATGCTGCCATGGGGCCAGGTCTGGTGCCCCCTGAACTCCACCACCCCCAGCAGACCCAGGTGCTACACCAGCTGCTGCAGCAGCACGGAGCTGAGTAAGGCTTGGGTAGAGCCTCCACGGCAGGAAGGTGGGGGGGGGAGTCAGGGCATCAAGAGTAGGCTAGGCAGGGTGGCCCTGGGGAAACACAGACGCCCTACAGGACTGATGCTTGGAGGGCCTACAGCCATAGCTGATTGGTGACAGCTACACCATTCACAGATGGGTAAATTGAGGCTCTAAGAAAAGAACATAGTCTCCCCCAGGCCATAGACTAGGAAAAGGCAGAGCCAAGACTTGGAACTGAAACTGAATTCTTAATCCAGACCCCAGTGCCTTTCTGCCCACTTACTGAAACCCTCAGGGTTCTGAGAATGGCCATGTATATAGGATGCTCTGTGTGGCGCAGATGTGCTGCGGAGGCTCAGACCCCTGCCCTCCTGGATTCCACAGGGGTAGGGGTAAGACTGTAGCAAAGGCAGAGAACGGGAACACCGAGTGACAGGCGAGTACTGGGAAGGCGCCTGAGGGCTTCCTGTAGGAAGTGTCTTCCTGGCTGGGGATTGCCTGCTGAAATGGTCCCAGAGCAGAGGGGTGGGCACTGCACAGAAGAAGGCTCAGGGAGAGAGAGCCAACCCCCATGCCAGTCACCTCTGCTCCCCAGGCTCCCTCCACACCCCTCCAAGAAGAGGAAGCACTCTGAATCACCCCCCAACACCCTCAATGGCCAGATGCTGAACGGAATGATCAAGCAGGAACCTGGGACTGTGACAGCCCTGCCCCCACACCCCGCCAGAGCTCCATCCCCTCCATGGCCTCCCCAGGGCCCCCTCTCACCTGGCACTGGCTCCTTGCCCCTCAGCATTGCCCGAGTCCAGACTCCACCTTGGCACCCACCAGGTGCACCCTCCCCAGGTAGGTGACTGACAGGCAGGCCATTGATGTTGGGGAGTGGGAGCCCTGGGCTTAGGTCTAACCTGGTATCCCTCCCTCCAGGCCTCCTGCAGGACAGTGATAGCCTCAGTGGCTCCTACCTGGACCCCAACTACCAATCCATCAAGTGGCAGCCGCATCAGCAGAACAAGTGGGCGACCCTGTATGACGCCAACTACAAGGAGCTGTGAGTGACCTGTGCCACCTAGCCACCTTGTCTTGGTGGCTTAGCACCCCACTGAGGTCCTAAATCAGGACCTGGGAGTGCTCTGGGTATAAAAGAATCACTTGTGACGGACAGAAGAGCCAACAAACTCAGGGAAGAATTAGGTCCAGTCCTGGTCTCTCCCAAGGTAGTGGTATCTACCAGGGAGGGGCCTTGGGAGCCAAGTCAGGAAGAAGTGGGCGGGCACATGTCTTCTAGCCCCTCCTCTAGGTTCTCTTCCTACCCTCCTCTAGGTTCTCTTCCTACGTTCCAGGAAGGTAGTCTTAAACTTAGCATAAACGTGGCCCTTACAACAGCCCCCTTCCTGTGGAGGGAGGAGGAGTAAGGGGGGACTAGGGGTGTAGCTGCCAAGGGTGGTCCTGTTCTTTCCTCAACACCACGAGGATCTAGCTTATCAGGCCCCAGGCCAAGAGCCCAGTGGGGACCACCCTCCTTCCTCCCCTAAAAGGCCAATGGGTACGTCAGAGGGTGACGCCCCCTCGGTGTTCTACGGACTTAGCCAAACAGGAGCCAGATGACTGGGGCCCTTTCGTCAGAATGGTGGCTGAGACCGGCTTCCTGGAGTGGGTGCCCTGAGCTGGGCAGTTTCTGTCCTGTACCTCCCAGGGCTGGGCAGGGTGGGATGCCCAGTTGTGATGGCTGCTGAAGTGAGCTAGGTGGCATTCATGGAGTCTGGTCCCTATGGCCTGGAGAGAAATCCCTCTATTCACACTTCCGTACCCCTTGGGCACTTTGCTACCTCCACGTCTAGGCCCCAAGGCCAGAGAGCTAGCTGCAGAGGTTCCCAGTGTGGCCCAGGTTCTTTCTAAGGTAGTCGCTTAGGCCAGACAGATGAATGAACCCTGTAAGGGAAGAAAAGATGAGGCCAGGCCTTCCCTTGGAACTCGCTCATGAGTGGGGAGGCATTCTCCTTGTCCAGCTTCCTGTAGGTGTCCAGCAGGGTACCTGTAATGCGTGGTAACTCCGGGAAGGGTGAGTCAAGTCCTAAGTCAACAAGTGTTCTCGTTACTGCCCCTGGAGGTGCCCTAAAGACACCAGACACTGTTCCGGCGACAGATGGCAAGCTTCAGTTGTTTCTGAGGGGGAGTTCAGGAACCAGAAGTACTCCCTCTTTCTGGGGCAGTTGTGGGAGTCAGAATGAGGGCACTGGGGGCCTTGAGCGAGGGGGTGGGCCAGGGGTGGGGCAGGGTGGGCCCAAGGCAGAGCTGGCTCCTGGTTCCACCGTTTCCATGGCAACCAGCTGTCAGGCACAGTGAGACTCTGCAGATGCAGTCCCTCTCATCCCATCTCCCACAAGGGAGGGGGCTTCAGGCAACGTGTGGGAAATGGTTAAGTGTGCTGAAGGGTGGCCAAGGCCTTCCTCTGGAGTCCCCTCACTTCCGGTGGGCCTTGGCTTGCTTCTTTCATCCCAGCATGGGACAGTGGGTGTCCCCAGGCATGTGACACAAACCTGTGCGGCTTCTCTTGGGGGCTTAGTCTCCAGGCTAGAATGGGACTGACCTCTTGGTGGTTTGAAGGATCTTGGAGGATATAGACTAAGTAATGGCATTGGATTATGGGCCTCCATATTTAGCTTGGGGAACTACTGAGGAGTCTCCGTCCCTTCCCCCTCTCACCTCTAGGCCTATGCTCACCTATCGTGTGGACGCTGACAAGGGCTTTAACTTTTCGGTGGGTGATGATGCCTTTGTGTGCCAGAAGAAGAACCACTTCCAGGTGACCGTGTACATCGGCATGCTGGGCGAGCCCAAGTATGTGAAGACGCCGGAAGGCCTCAAGCCGCTGGACTGCTTCTATTTGAAGCTGCACGGAGTGAAGGCAGGTTTGGGGTTCGCCTAGGAAGGGAGAACAGGAGGGCCAGGAAGCTCCAAGATGCAAGCGACAAGGAAACACCCCAAGGCTATATCCCACCGCTGCCCCACCCCTCCACCTCCTAGTGCCAGCCACCTAGATGTGGGGCTGCACGGACTTCACCATCTCCCTTATGCCTTGCTTCCTTCCCCACTCCACACCCCAAGTCTTTATCTCCAAGCCAAGACCCATCTTCTGGCCCCCTCACTGGCGCCTCAGCTCTCAGAACCAAACCAAACGTCACTTGTCCCTGCCCCGTGCTCCACCTCAGGATCCTGGATCCTCAAGCTATATATCCTAGGGACGCTCTTACCCTCAGCTTGTCATACACAGTTCTGGGGTAGCCCTTGCCTCCTCCCTTTGCCCCCTCCTTGACCTGAGTCACCCCCATACCATACCCAATCAGCGTCTACTCTGCTCTCAATCCCCATGACATGTGATTGCCGTACATCCTTCTTTCCCAAGACTTCAGTGTCTTCCCACTGTCTTCTAAGCTGCGCCCACAGGGCTTTAGAAATCCACCTCTGTATTTGCCCTCCTAGAATCCCATCCCAGCTCTCTTTCCCAATGCTTTTGGCAGATTCCATTCTGATGCCCCTCAGGGAAACCTGCCCTGAGGCCCTTTGTGACTGAGGGGTTCTATAGCATAGCCATTGGAGCCATGAGCTCCCTGGGGACAGGACAAGGTGTGTCTGATTCTGTCACATGTGGGCCTGGCTGGTTGGCATGGCTCAGCTATTGTTTCTGAAGAGATGAGAGGCTGTGGGTATGTGAGAGTGGCTGGGGTGTGCTCTGTGGGGGGCGGGGCGGGGGCTGGCTGCAGGGGAGAAGAGTGTGCAGGTATGGGTCATAAGACTAACTGGAAAACACGTGGGCATGCATGGAGACGTCCGGGAGTCGGATGGCACACGGTGATGGGTTGCCATCCTGGAGGTGGCCATTCATCACCATCCAGAAGTAGGGGAAGTAATGAACTGTGAGCCGGCGTGAAAGCTATGTCGATCATTGAAATGGCTTGGGAGTGTGGGGTGTGGATGTGGAGGCCCCCGAGTTTATGAGAAAGTGAGGTGAAGGCAGGATTCTGCCCAGGGCCAGAGTGAGGAGGTGAAGGAGGAAAAGACCAGGTGGCGAACCTTGTCCTGAGGTGCCCTGGTCCCATTGCTCTCCAGCTGGAGGCCCTGAACCAGTCTATCAACATTGAGCAGTCTCAGTCAGACAGAAGCAAGAGGCCCTTCAACCCTGTCACGTGAGTATCCAGCCCTGTGTGGGTGGAGCCTGGAAGGGCCCATCTTAGAACTGGCTGGAGAGACAGGCAGGCGCTTTGCCTGCGGTTGCCTGTGGTTGCCCGGCTGCGCTGCAGCACGGCTCCTCGCAGACTCTTTCTTTCCCCTGAGCTCTCTGCCCATCCTCTGCAGGGTCAATCTTCCCCCTGAGCAGGTCACAAAGGTGACCGTGGGACGGCTCCATTTCAGTGAGACCACTGCCAACAACATGAGAAAGAAGGGCAAGCCCAACCCTGACCAGAGGTGAGCAAGCCAACCTGGCCACCGGAGCCCCTCCCTTCCGAGGAGCAGGGTCAAAAGGGGCCTCCGTGGAGCATGCCAGGCGCAGGTCCACAATGGCCTGTTTCCCAGAGGAGGAACTTGAGGTTAAAAATATTTGGCAGATTTATGACTCCAGCTCACAAGACTGGCTTTTGAGTTCAGAAACAGTTCTGGGGCTCCTAGTAGTGGGCCCAGAGAGGAATTTTGCCCCCTTAGTGGAGGCTCATGTTTCTCCACTGTGGGAGAGGTGCGGGGTAGTGGGGGAGGATGACGGAGTGGGGCTGTGTATCCAGGCATCTGGCCCAGGGAGGATGGTTAGGGGCATTGCTGAGTGTTACTGAGTCCCCGGTGTATCCCAGGTATTTCATGCTGGTGGTGGCCCTCCAGGCACATGCGCAGAACCAGAATTACACACTGGCAGCCCAGATCTCAGAGCGCATCATTGTGCGGGTGAGAGTCATCTCCTCTAGGGCTGGAAGAAATAGCATCAGGAAAATACTATGGGATGGGATGGGGTTGGGTTGACATGCAGCTCTTGTTGGGCACTGGCTGTGTGATCTTGGGCTTTGTCGCCCTATCTAGGCCTCGGGGCCTTCTTCACTGTAAAGCGTGAAGGTGGATCACACCTAGCAGTCTCTTGGGTCCCACAAGTGACAATGTTGTCACAATGAACTGGGTGGTTGATTGGGCAATGGGGGGGCAGCAAAGAGACTTGACTAGGAAGGGTGTTCCTGGGGGTTCCCATTTTCTCAGGGCCCTGAAGTTCCCCTAACTCCAAGACTGATCCAGACCCAACTTGCCTTAGGCCTCTAATCCAGGCCAGTTTGAGAGTGACAGTGACGTTCTGTGGCAACGGGCACAGCTGCCAGACACCGTCTTCCACCATGGCCGCGTCGGCATCAACACAGATCGGCCCGATGAGGCGCTGGTTGTGCATGGCAATGTCAAGGTCATGGGATCTCTTATGCACCCTTCCGACTTGCGGGCCAAGGAGCATGTGCAGGAGGTAGGGACAAGTTCAAAGGTGAGGGACAGTGCTGTGGAAGGACCAGTGGGGAGGACCAGGATGCCAGGGTAGGGGTGGGTCGGCTGACCTGAGGCCTGCTCTGGATGGCAGCAGGAGGGGAGGAGGGTTCAGGGTCGGCTCTGTCCCCTGGCAGGTGGACACCACTGAGCAGCTGAAGAGGATCTCGCGCATGCGGCTTGTGCACTACAGATACAAGCCCGAGTTCGCTGCCAGTGCGGGCATCGAGGCCACTGCACCAGAGACAGGTAGAGACGTACCTGTGTCCCCAAGCTCTGGTCAGTCTATCCTGTCTCTCGGAAATCTTGACCCCTCTGCTACTGGAATATCATGCCTCCCGGGTCTTTGGATCCCTGCCCTTGAACTCATCCTCCTAGGAGTCACCACCTGGCCTGAGATCTTTGTCACACAGCACTCAGAGATTCTGCATCCTCTGAGAACCCCACCTCCTTCCCCTAAAATGCCACTAGGATCCTACCTAATCCACAAATCCCACATATTGAGCCTGGGAACTTCTAGGCTGTGAACAGTTGACTGATGGAGCCCCTGCTCCAGGGCTCCTCGAAACTCAATCTCAGATACTTCTCCAGAAAGGACCCCCAGCCACACACCCTTGGCTTGTCCCCAGGTGTCATCGCACAGGAAGTGAAGGAGATCTTGCCTGAGGCTGTGAAGGACACAGGAGATGTAGTCTTTGCCAATGGTAAAACCATAGAGAACTTCCTGGTGGTGAACAAGGTCAGTTATGGGAACTGGAGGGAGAACTGGGACAGAGGGGCTGGCCAGAAGCGGGCACTGACTGGCAGAGGGAGGAAGGAAGAGTTGTCCTCCTAGGACTTTCAGAGTCCCTGCCCACCACTCAGGAAGGGTGTTCAAGATGGAGGGGCAAGTTAACCACGGGAGGCTGTCTGACAGAGGGCAAGGTGAATCCCACTGAGGTTTCACTCCCCAACCCCCATCAATTAAAAAGAGGGTCACACAATGTGTCACCTCCTGTCTCAAGGCTCAGATGTGTGGTTTATTATGAAAGTAACACTTGCACTTAGTGACATGAACCTTGTGTACATGTCCTTAGAGAAAGACACAAGGCACGTTTTACCTACCTGAGGGAGTAGGTCCAAGGGTTGGAGCTCTGATTTGAGAGAGGCAAGGTTGTTTAGCCTAGCCTAGACAGGGGCAGCGGACATGCTGCGTGAACCAGGGCTTGGATGGGGCAGAGGCCTCCTCCAGGCAGGGATATTTCTAGGGCCTCTGTGGGCTGTGAAGAGCGGGGATTCTGTTCCTGCCCCCATCCAGCCCACAGCTTGGGGACTTCTTGGGCCAATGGTGCCCTCAATGCTGTTGTTGCCCCGGGGCAGGAGCGAATCTTCATGGAGAATGTGGGGGCTGTGAAGGAGTTATGCAAGCTGACAGACAACCTGGAGACTCGCATTGATGAGCTGGAGCGCTGGAGCCACAAGCTGGCCAAACTGCGGCGCCTTGACAGCCTCAAGTCAACCGGCAGCTCCGGCGCTTTCAGGTGGGGGTGCTGGGTGGGGCTGGGGCAGGCAGGAGAGACCTCTTTCTGGAAAACATCCTGACCATTGTCCTCTTACTGCAGCCATGCAGGGAGCCAGTTTAGCCGGGCAGGCAGTGTCCCCCACAAGAAGAGGCCCCCTAAGGTGGCCAGTAAGGTGAGGCTGTACAGAGTTGGGAGGCTCAAAGGGCCAGGACTTTCCCATCTCCATGGCCTCTCCTTTCCAGCTTACACCACTCCAGCCTCATCAACTCCACTTCTAACCCCTCTGCTCTTGACCTTGTAGCCCTTCCAGCCCTTTTCTGCTTCCTCTCCCTCTGGCCATGAAGAATGGGGTTGGGGAGACTGGGCAAGGAAGTAAATTCCTAAGTCCACCATCTTCTGCTGTGTTCTTTCCTCTTGGTCCCCAGTCATCAGCAGTGGTCCCAGACCAGGCCTGCATCAGCCAGCGCTTCCTGCAGGGAACTATCATTGCTCTGGTGGTGGTCATGGCCTTCAGGTGACTTGTCCCTTAGGGACTGGGGAGGCTGGCTTAGAGAGCAGAGCTACCTACCTAGTGGGTCGGATGTGCCCGGGTCCAGGCCCTGGAGTTGAGGAGGACCATGGACTGGGAGTAAAGCAACTGAGGTCAGGGAAGGTGGGCTGCCTAGCCTGTCTCCTCCTCCAGGGTCTAGGAAGGCCTGTGTGCAGACATCACCTGGGAAGACCACAGAGTGTGCCATAGAGAGACAGTGTTGGGTGGTGGCTTGCGTTCAGACAGTGACCCTTTTCTGTGGCTCCCAGCGTGGTGTCTATGTCCACACTGTATGTGCTGAGCCTGCGCTCCGAAGAGGACCTGGTGGATGCTGATGGGTATGTCCCTAGGGATCGGGCTTCTGCTAATGGAGAGTGACCTGGGTCAGAGGCATCTCCCTCTAATGGGGTTCAACCTTAGGCTTAGCCTGCCAGAGCTTGTTAGGGTGGGAGGGGTGGTCTCCTGTACAGTGGGTGCTTTCTACTGTCCCCGTCGGGCCTAGTCAGTATTCCTTCAGGAAGGCCACCTTGTGTCTTCTGGAAGACACTTGTAGGAAGAGGGAGTGCTGGGAGGGAAGGCCAGAGCAGGACCTTGGGCTCTGTCTGTCACTGTCATGCCCCAGCTCCTGGGGCTACCTCTGACTGTGTCTTTTCTCTCTCCTCCCATGTCCATCTCCCTCTCGGTCTCTCTGTTGTTTCTTAGCTCTCTTGCCGTGTCCACTTCCTGTCTCCTGGCCCTGCTCCGGCCCCAGCATCCTGGGGGGAGTGAGGTCATGTGCCCATGGTATGTGTCTGACTGAGCACCCCTCCCTCCTCTGGCTCCTGCTACCCTTCTTCCTGCTTCTGCTTCATATATTCCCTCTCCGCCACCTCCTGCCCATCCCTGCTTCTCTGGGACTCCCAAGCCCCTCAACCCCACCTGAAGGCTCTCCCAGTGCCTCTGAGCTCACCCCACTCTTCCTTAGCAGGTCCAGCCAGAGCCTCGGGACCACACAGCTCCGACAGTCCTCTGTGACCACTGGAATGCCGGGCACACAGCCCTCTTTGCTGCTGGGTGTGTGTCTGGGGGATGGGGTGGGGCAGGTGGCTGTGTGTGGGGCTTCAGTGTCCTCCTCCAGCTCATACAGCTTCTGGTTTCCTCAGTTACCAGTTCAGCCTCAGGTCCAGCTCTCCGTACTTTGGACCTGTGCTCCAGCCAGCCCTGCCCCATCGTCTGCTGCTCCATTCCCACGTCCAATCCTGCTACAGATCCTAGTGTTGACCCCACTGCTACCCCTGCTCCAAGCCCCAGGCCCAGCCCCAGGCCCAGCCACTCAGGTATGGATGTTTTAGGGGCCGGACCAAGGTTGGCAGGGCTGTTTGGTATTATTTGCATCCAGAGGGAAGGTGGGAGGGATTCCTGGATTGAAGGTTGGGAACCCATGGGAACCAGAAAACACAAGAGGGTTCACAGAAGCTCAGGACAGGAGGCAGCTGGTTCCCCTTTTCTCAGCTTATCCTTGCTTCTGTCTATAGGCCCCAGCCAGATGGCCCCGCTGCCAGCCACCAACATCAGAGCCAAATCCTGGGGCATTTCAGCTAATGGCATCAGCTACTCCAAGCACCCCAAGAGCCTGGAACCTCTAGCCAGTCCTGTGGTCCCCTTTCCTGGGGGGCAGAGCAAGACCAAGAACAGTCCCAGCCTCAGTCTCCACAGTCGCGCCCGCAGAGGGGCCCCTCAACTCAGCACAAGCCCTGCCCAACTCGCTCAGACCCAGGACCAGCTAGGTACTTGCTGCTTTCAACACTTCATAGCCGGCCGAGCCACAACGCTGCCTGGGCACAGAACTGTCAGTCAGCAGACATTAGTGATGGGGCCAGAAGCTCATGTAGGTCGTATCATTTAATCCTCACAACTTGGATGGGGAGAAAACTAGTAGGCAAAGCCCTTGCTTTGACAGCATAAAGACCAGGGTTTGATCCCTAGAGTGTACAGGTGTGATGGCACATACAGAATCCCTGGACCTCACTGGACAGCTAGCCTAGCCTATTTGATGAAGTTCCAGCTAATGAGAGACCTTAGTAGGAAGGCACTGTTGCCATGGTTCAGAGGAGGAACTGGAGACTTAGGTGAAGGGACATATATCTCCCATCAGTAGTCCAGCTAAAATCTGTCTCCACGGTGCCGAATTCCAGATTATGTTTATTTTGTCTCTGTGCCAGGGTGAAGAGGGTGAGGTACTAGGACCTCAACCTCAAATCTTTGGTTTTAACCAAGACAGAACTCCTTTTTGCACCCAAGTGTTCTTTCAGGCTGACTTGTATGTTTTCTGGGCTCCTGCTCGCCTTAACCAGGGTCTCTACACTGAGATATGGGCTTTGTGGCTTAGCAAACAGAAACCTAGACACTGTGGTCTGTGCAGAGACAGATGTTCAAAGTGGTGGGGGCAACCCCAAGGGTCGGAAGCTCACCTCAGCTTCGTGGGTGCTCGAGACACACATGACTCTGCCTGATGACCCAGGAGGGCAGCGACCAGAGAAGGCTTCCCTAGAGGAGGTGACACTGAGCCATCTTTGAAAGACATCTGGGGTTTGCCTAAGAGGAAAGCCATTTTGTCTGTATCAGGTGACATCATGGTATTGTGGGTGCTGCTGGAGACCTTGGGTTTATACCTTAAAGAACTGAAAATGTACCAGGTCAAGCAAAGGTTCAGAGGCCAGTGACCATAGCTTCCCACATCTGGGGTAAAGGACAAGGCAATAGTCAAATGAACGCACAGCCTCAGCTCCCCACTGCACATTAATGGCAATGAGGGTGACATGCTACCTGCCCCCCCCCTGTTGTGTGGACTACTCTTCTGCCCTTCCATGGCTGGTTTCCCGCTGAGCCCAGAGCTGGGAAGAGTATGGAGCAGAGGCCTGAGAATGGGTTCCTGTGCATGGCTGGTCGGGGAGAAAGACCACTACCGGCTTCTGGGTATCTTAGCTCTGTGAAGGCTCTTGGGAACTAGCTGGTTCTAGGGCAGCTGGGAAAAGGATGTGGTATAAGCCTGCTGTGAGGGTCTGGAAAGAATCCGGCTCACACTGGGGTGTGAGTGAAAGTCCCAGTGTGCTGCCACTTGCATTCTCCCTCATCCCCTCCTCACCATGGCCCAATGGCCTCTCTTCTGACAGACCCAGTGCCATCCCTAACCTCCATCCAGCTGCTGGAGAATTCCATGCCTATCACTTCCCAGTACTGTGTGCCAGAGGATGCCTGCAGGTAGGCTGGGCTCCCTCCTGTCACCCCAAAGGGAGCCCCTCAGGGGCCATGAGTCCAATCAGTTCGGATGCTCAGATCTTGGCCCTTCAGGGAGGAACTTTTCCCACAAGTTCTGGCAGCCCCTTTCTAGGTTTTGAGGGCTTCAGTACGGAAGGAGAGGGAGACTGGCAAAGCGGCCTGGCTGAGGGACCGTCTTTGTCCCTCTAGGCTTGGAAACTTCACCTACCATATCCCTGTCAGCAGCAGCACCCCGCTACACCTCAGCCTGACCCTACAGATGAAGTGAGTGCTGGTATTGGGGAGGGAGGGAGCCACTAGAGCCTCAGAAAAGTCAAAGCTGAGTGTCCACTACATTTCTCATGGCGGGGGCGGGGGCGGGCGTGTGTGTGCCCGGCTGCTTGGGGAAGGGCTGCAAAGAGGCACTGCTGCCGGGGTTACGTGGCTGTAAGATCCTGCCTCTCTGGGACTACATGGGATGGTGGGAGAGGTTTCCTCCATCCCAAGCTGTGGACTACTCTGCGTGGTTCTCAGGCTCTGTGAAGATACGGCTTGTCTTGGGTGGGCCTGGGCTACTCAGATGGGAACCCCATTCCACTAACCCACTTATTCCCTAGTTCCTCCGTCCCTGTGTCTGTGGTATTGTGCAGTCTGACATCAAAGGAGGAGCCCTGTGAGGAGGGGGGCTTTTTGCAGAGTCTCCACCCCCACCAAGATACCCAGGTAGGGGAAGGTGGGAAGCTGGGGGCTGGCCAGGTCGCAGATCTTCCTCTTCCCTGGATAGTGATCACCAAATGATGGGGAGCAGAGGGCAAGGGTGTGTCTCCAGGAACAACTGCAGCTGGGATCCTGTGTCTGCAGGAGGGGCGTGCGTGTCAGTCTTCATTCCTCCGGTCTCTGTTGGGGATCTCCATCTCCTAGGACAGTGGCCAGGGGAGGAGAGTGTTTCTAGGGACTGATCTGGGATGAGCATATAGTGCCCACTGCAGGCAGAGCTGAGCTCCCCACCTCACTCCCGGGGAGGCAAGAATACAGTCCACAGCCCCATGCTCAGGGCAGGGCAATGACTGACTGAGGTTAGACGAGCTCTGGGCTCAAGGGGGAAGGCTGACTTGAGGTCCTGCTGCAGCCCAGCTCATGGCGAGTTTTGCTCACTTGTGTTTATTCAACAAGTATTTATTAAGGCCCCTCTCATCTCCTCCCCTGTGCTTCTATGAACCCACTCTCCAGGGAGGGAGAAAGGACATGCATTTTAATGTATTTATACCGTGAGCTGAGGAGGGAATAGATGAGGATCCCAAGGGAGGAGATCCCTGGCCTTACAGAGAAGGACACTTAAGGGGAGAGGGACAGCCAGTGAGTCACTTTTAGCAGTGGGGCTCTGGCCTAAACTCACCCAACAGAGGCCAAGTCAAAGCCTTAGGTAAGACAGGTAATTTGTTCCTGGCTGCTGCCCATCCCCTCCCTGCGCCATATTGTGAGATAATCACAAAGCCTGGGGCTGAACCTAGCTCTGTCACCTGTGCATCTCTAAGGAGGCAAGGGACTGCTTCCTGTCTGTGAGCTGTAGGTGTGGGCAGGGTTAATGAGCATAGAGCACCAGGAGCTACAAGACAGGAGCTACAAGGGAGGCCAGGGCCAGGGAAGGCAGGCTGGGAGGGTGGCTGCCCCTGCTCTCTAAGAGGAATGGGCTCCCCCTGGGCTGTGATGGCCGTGGTGGGAGGAAAGCTGGTTAAGACAAGGCTGCCCTGCCCTTTCTCTCCCTTCTCTCTCTAGGGCACCTCTCATCGGTGGCCAGTAACCATCCTGTCCTTCCGTGAATTCACATACCACTTCCGTGTGGCACCACTGGTGAGCACATAGGCCCACCTGCCCACAGAGGCAGAGGGTGTGTCTATGCAGTATGGGGCTTGGGAAAAGAATAAGGGCTTTGCAAAGTATGGTGGGGCTTGGCAACCACCTCACCCATCACTCCCCTTCCACACAGGGTCAGGCCAACTGCAGCTCAGAGGCCGTCAGCCAGCCAGCCACAGACTATTACTTCCACTTCTACCGCCGGTGTGACTGAGCTGCCTCCTGGGGCAGCGCCACAGCTGGGATTGGGTCCCCGGGCCCTTAACACTGGATGCAAAGGTGTTACACTGGAGCCTGCTGCAGGCCAGCTCTCTGTTCTTTACTGCCTCCCTTTGGCTGAGGAGACTGGAAATCTTCACACTGGAGCTGCTGGGCAAGCTGGTTACCCTCACACAGTATAGAGGGGGCTAGAGTGACCAGCATCCTGGGCCTTCCTTCTGGCCACCTCTTCTTGGCAGCACAGGAGCAATTCATGGCTGTCTAGATATGGTTGCTGGAAGGCTCAGTGCGGGGCCCTGTAGACAAGGGGAAGCTATGGCCCAGACTTGTCCACTCCAACTCTCCTTGCCTTCCCTTCTGAGCTGTGGTGGAGAGAAGACCCATGGGGGTTGGACCCAGACCTGTAACACCTAGCTGGACCCCATGAGTTCATAGAGCGTCGAGAACTCTCGCTATGCTGTTCCCAGGAGGGACAGCTCGGTAGTACTTTCTGGGGCTTGACTGTTACATTAGACCTGGATTTCTAAGCTTTAATGTGGTTGGTTCAGGAGAGTTCTCCCTGGGAGAGCTTAGCTCCTAAGAATTCCTGAGACAGTTGGGGCCAGCCCTGGATGGCTGGAGAAGCTGACTTTGTGCCTTAAGTCTACTGGTGTTTGATGGAGTCACCCTCACAGATCTGAACCAGTGGGGCCAATAGGCCAGGTAAGCCTTGGACCCCTGAACCTGGAGTATCCTGGAAGGGAAGGTGTCCTGTGAGCGCCCAAGATCTGTGTTCCTGGGAGCTTCCCAAGCTCATGATGGAGTTGGTGACAAGATTATTCTCTGAGCAGAGGAGCAGGAATCCCTGCAAGCAGTAGGCCAGTTTCCACTGGAAAGTGGATGCAGATAACGTTATTAATGATGTAACTACTAAATGCACTTAAACCAGGACAGCATGGATAGGAAGGCGCTGGAAAGCTGAGTGGGCTTCAGCATGGAAGGACCCTGGTCCCCCCAGATCAAAGCTCCTCCAGGCATACATCTATGCTTGGTGGGCCCCATCTCTGCCTCTTCCACCCCAGGAGACGAGTGGTGGGTTCGGGCTGAGATTTTACTCAAGTGACACTGCAGCATTTCTTAGCAGCACCCTCAGCATCCTGGAAGGAGCGCTGCAATCATTAGTTGTCATGGGCTCAGCAGTGGGAAAGGGAACTGCTCAGACCCTGAGGACACCAGACCTTGCCTTTTCCAATCTCCCATTCTCAGCTCTAAACGGGCGCCTATTGATAGCGAAGTGGAGTCTGAGAAGTCCTGCTATGGATCTCAAAGCACTTTTCCTCAGGACAGGGAAACAGCAGGGATACCTTGCCCCCAAGCTTGCTACCCAACTTGGCTCCATTCCTTTATTCTGCCATAGGAATCATGGCCTATGCCTTAAACCACTCTGTTCTGCTCTCCTGCAGGGTAGTCTTCCTGCAGTGCCTTAAGACTGCTCAGCCCCACTGCTTTAGTAGCATGCTGGAGCTCCCTCACGAGGGGCAAGTGTTCTTGGACTGTGGCCCCTCAGTTCTTAACTGGAAAGTGACCCTCCACTACCCCCTGGAGTCCATCTGGACACAGCCAAGCTACACCCACTGGCAGCTGCCTGTTTGCATGCCTGGGGAGGGGTCCTCAATGTGAGTTGGGCCAAACTTGGGCTCCAAGCTGCTTGAGGGGGTCAACTTCGGACCAAAGTCGCCTTAAGCCCCAAGTATGAAAGGGCTTATGGGAAGGTGAAAGGGCCACAGGTTGGAAGCTGACAGCCTGGCATGCCCTCCCTTCCTCTCCCTTCTGGTGTGTTCCTATAGCCACTGGGCTAACCTCTCCCTTGCTTTAAGCTGTACATAGGGCCCCCAGCACAGACCCCTGCCCATGATGTACCCCTTAGTGGCCTGTGTGTTCATAGAGTGTCTCTCCCTTCCTGTTAACTCCCCATCTTCTCCTTGAGCTCTGATTCCTATTTATCATGTACTCACTCTGACTCTGAGGAAGGCAGAGGGAAGCCACTGGGCCTACTTGCTTCCTGTCCCCAAACTATCCTTTTCTTCTCAAGTAAATATACATATATAAATAAATGTATAAATACTGCTTTGTATCTGAACTAGCCTCCTGGTGTCTTCTTGGGATTCTTCTGGTGGAAGGGAAGCCATCTGAGGCCAGGCTAGCTAGAATCCAGTTTCTGAGGTACCTAGAATATCCTGGTTCCCACACCAGAGGACCAGAAAGTCACTCCGTATCTTTATGCCCCTCATTCTTGGATTTGAGGGTGGGGTTGGTCACATACACCTCCAGCAAACCTTCTTCATGAACCTGCCCCTCCCACCTAGAAAGAATCCACCTAAGGGAAGAAAACAGGTTGAGCCTACACGACCACAGCCCAAAATGGGGCTGAGTTCAGAGAAGACTGGCCCAGGGCAAAACTGATTGCTGCTGGGCCCTGCAGAAGTCCGTCCAAATCCACAGAAACAGGTCTGGGTCCTTCCTGCTCACAGGCGAGCCTCACAGCAATGACAAGATGACACTGTCCTCACCCCGGGGGAGACAATGCAAACCTCAGCAACAGGTACTGGTGAAAGGCAGAGAAGTGTGGAAAAACAGTCAAGGATACTCCAGGAGATTCCCGTACCTCCACACCCCACTCCCCCATCCCCATGGAATGGACATGAGGCCGGCTAGTCACACATCTGCCTTTATTGTAAACAGCAGTTGGGACACTTGTAGCAATGGTAAAAAATTAATTTACAAAAGCAGGGACTTGGTGAAGCTGCCTGGTGGGTACCTGGAAGAGGAAAGCAGAATGCAGAATTAAGAATGAGACCAATGACCTTCTGCCCCCCCCTCCCCCCCGTAGCCCTGTGTTCCTTGAGCAAGGGCTATGCAAGAGGTCACCTGTTTGGTGCTCATCTCTTACTTCCCAGATCCTTTCTAAGTCATTAGTATAACTTGAAAGAACACAGATGTAAAAACACAGGTAGCCCTCACCCGCATGCCTACCAAGTGCAGCCCAAGCTTGAGTGAGGCCTTGATAATATGGAGAACTCAGAACTGACACACCAGATCACAGAGAGGACTGGGGAGAGTGTGATGTAGCCCAGTGTTTCTGTCTCCATGAATCAGGAAAGACAGGACCCACTGATATGGCTGGAGGAGGCTTCTTCAGGAATGTACCATCTTGTTACTACAGCTCTTACCCTTGGGGACTCATACGTAGATGCCAACCCAGAGCAGGAGGAAGAGGACTCCAAAGCCCATGAAGAGTGACGCCACCAAGGAGATGAGGAGCTCTTTGTAAATGTCACGAGTGTACTTGGTGGAGGTGACCTCGTAACTAGGAGGACTGTTAAGGAGAAGCCAAGAGAGCTGGCGCACACCTTTAATCTTAGCACTTGGGAGGCAGAGGCAGACAGATATCTGTGAGTTTGAGACCAGTTGTCTACAGAACTAGTTCCAGCACAGTCAGGGCTACACAAAGAAACTCTATCTTGAAAAACAAACCAAAAAAAAAAAAAAAAGGCAAAAAGGAGAAGCAAAGATGGACTACAGCGCAGGCACTGTCCAGGACCACTCAGCATGGGGAACACAGGCTAAGGGCTTCCTGCAGGCTTGTCTGGCTTGGTGCTGCCAAGCAGAGGGGACCAAGAGATGACACAGGCCCTGATGCTCCATACCATACCTCTAACACCCACGAGGGAAAGAAGACCACAGTAGTTAGGCCAATCACCTCTAATCACATCTCACAGTACAGCTAATACTGACGCCACTTTCTGACACTTGAGCACAGCCCTGCTTAAGACCTTTCTGCTGGGTGGAGGTGCAATCCCAGCACTCTCCAGAGGCAGAGGCAGTGAACCTCTGTGAGTTTCAGGTCAGTCATGTCTGCACAGTGAGACCCTGTCTCAAAACAACCCCCCCTAAATATCAACAAACCTCCTTTCGAAACTTAGTTCAGTCTCAAGAGCAAACAGCTAACTTGAGGTTGGAAAGCGAGGCCAAGGCCTGCCTTTCCCTATACTCACCTTGTCCCAACCCCACCTCAAAGGGAAATGTAGCAGGGTGCAGTTACCCAGTGTGGTTTCTCTCTCAGTTCTTTGGCCACTAACTCTGGCTCCCTGGCTGCTCAGTAAAAGGATACACGAAGAACCAGGCGGTGAAGAACATGCCGATGGCCAGAAGTACCACAGTCAGGTGTGGGAAGACGGCTGGGTTGACAGGGCTGGTGTACCTACTCATGGCCTCGAGCTCCTAAGGAAGAAAGGAGATCAATTTTAGTTTCAATCTGGGCAGACCCTGGAGCAGCCATGCAAGGCGGAAGACTGTTAGAGGCACACCTCAGCCTCGGAAATGCAGAACTCCTTCAAGTAATTCACTATGGGAATGGAAATTACAATAATTTTGTGTGTGTGTATGCTTGTGTCTATACACATATATATGTATATATGTGTGTGCATTTAAATTTTTTTTATTACATTTATCTACTCTGCATGTGTGTGGTGCAGGTTATCATCGAGCACATGGGGAGGTCAGAGGACAACGTGCAAAAGTTGGTTTTCTCCTTCTACTGTGTGGGTCCCAGGGACTGACCTCAAGTCACCAGGCTTGACAGCAGGTGGATTAACCTGCTGAACCATTTTGCAGATCAGCCTCCCTACTCACTTTCTTTTCAAATTTGTGGAGGTCAAAGGACAACTTTCTGAGAGTCACCTTCTGCTGGGTCTGAGGTGAGGCCTCTCTCATTTCTGTTTTCTGGGTCACTGTGACATGCACTCCAGGTCAGTTGGCCCTCAGGCTTCTGAGCAGGTTTCCTGCTTCCATTTTCCACCTTGCTATATGAGTCCTGAAATTACCACACCTGGCTTTAAAACTAATGTGGATTCTAGGATCCACACTTAGGTTGTTAGACTTGTATACCAAACCCTCTTACCCACTGAGCCATCTCTCCAGCCTTACAATTACAAGTAGGGACATGGCAGACTTTGTGGTAGGGCATTTGCATAGTGTGTATCAAGTCTTGGGTATGAGCCCCAGGATTGAGAAAAAAACAAACAAACAAAATAACAAAAAAGCGGAGGCTACAGCTTTTCTTTCAGCGAGATAAGAAGAGCAGCTGAAGGGCTTGAGAGATGGCTCAGTGGTTAAGAGCACTGGCTACTCTTCCAGAGAATCATGGTTCAATTCCCAGTTACCACATGACAGCTCACCACTGTCCACAACTCCAAGAGCCAACATCCTCACAGAGACATACATGCAGGTAAAATGCTGATGCACATAAAATGAAAATAAGAAAACAGAAGAAGAAGAAGAAAAGAAGAAGAAGAAGAAGAAATGCAACTGAGCTAGGGGCACAGGCAAACAAAGGGATAGAGACTCTTAGGACTTTCTAGACAGTGATCACTAAGACAATCATGGATCTGTCTGAGAAAAAACACATAAAGAAAACGCCTGCTGGAGCTGGAGAGATGGCTCAGCAGTTAAGAGCATTGCCTGCTCTTCCAAAGGTCCTGAGTTCAATTCCCAGCAACCACATGGTGGCTCACAACCATCTGTAATGGGGTCTGGTGCCCTTTTCTGGCCTGTAGGCACACACACAGACAGAATATCGTATACATAATAAATAAATAAATATTTAAAAAAAAAACGCGTGCTGGGTTGGAGAGATGGCTCAGAGGTTAAGAGCACTGGCTGCTCTTTCAGAGGGCCTGAGTTCAATTCCCAGCAACCACACAGTTGCTTACAACCACCTGTAATGAGATCTGGTGCCCTCTTCTGGTGTGCTGGCATACACGCAGACAGAACTCTGTATACATAATACATATACATGACTTAAAAGAAATACATACATAAACTTAAAAGAAAAAAAAACAAAAGAAAGAAAGAAAAAGCTTGCCCACAATTTCCATTGCTTTTGGACTTGTGTCCAGACTCTAAAGCACTAATCTGTGCAGGAAGCCAAAACCTAGACCACTACACAGATATCAAGCTCTAATTCAGGAGCACTTTTTTCACCACATTAGGAGGGAACCACAGGGATCTTCTGGCAGAAGATAACTGGTGATAATAGCTTTACTGAATCACTGGGGTTTGAGTTGAGTAGTTATACCAGTATTTGTTTCATAGGTCTGATGCGTAATTGGAGAAAGACTTATGATAAATGTTGACACATCTGGTTTACTGCCCCGCATAGAGTAACTGCTCAATAGCTATTTGTTTCCTTCCTAAGACTGCAGAGAAGCTCATGAGATAATGCCCGTGAAAGGGATATAAACGTAAAGTTCTGTACAAATGTTAACTTTCATTGTCACTTGCCAGCCAATGCTTCTAAAGTCCAGAACATAACAACTCCAGAGGAGTAAACTGAACCCATTGTTCTAAGAGACACAGGAATTCAATTCAGTAAACAATTATGTCCCCCGTGCCCCCCTAAAAAAGTCAAAGACAATTGCTGCCATTTATGGAGCCTCCAATTGCAGGCCCAGTGTTTGACAACAGGAATACAAAGATGAATAGACATTATCCCAGAACTAAATGCACGTCAGATGGTGGTCACTAGGAGGCGTGGCAGATAAAAGAGAAGTCCATGAAACGTGGCAGGAGGTGTACAGAGACTGTGAGAGCTCCCAGAAGACAGACAAGTGCCTATGAGGGTTTCAAGTGTTTCACCAGGTAATGACGTACATCCAAGGGCCTTGCGAGATGAGTTCGGCAAGGGAAACTTTCCAGATGGAGATAACTGATCAGAAGAAAGAGAAATAAAAGCGCGAAGGTATTCAAAGTGCACCCTACGCCCCTCAGCCTTATAATCAACAATATCATAAGCCCATTGTGATGGAACCCTCTGTCTGAGAAATCCATGGCAAGGGGCTTGCTGTCCCCGTCCCCAACTCAAACACGGCTCCAGCAGCGACCCACCCTCGGGTCACGGAATGCTAAGGACTCTGCGAAAGAACGCGATGTGGATCGGGCACCCAGGGATCCTGGCCCACAGCCCTGTCAGCAGCTCCCGCCATCTCACCATTTTGCCCCGCACACGATAAACCACCGGTCCACCACCGGAAGAACACGTCGGCAGAAGCAAGCGCGTTAAGCAAAAGGAAAAGGATGTGGTCCCTCGCGCGTGGCATTGTGGGACTTGTAGTCCTGCGGTTTCGGGTGTAGAGGTGACTGGGACTATGAGGACTTGGTTCGAGGGCCTGCGATCGGACTATGGGAGAGGGTAGTGCAGGGTCTCAGTTTTAATCGATTTTTCCCGGAAATAAGGCCCACTGTGAAAGCTGCTGTCGGAAGTGACGGAGCCAGTACTACATTTCCCAGAAGGTTGTTCGCGGAGGGCGGGTCACGTGATTGGAGCGCGGGCTTTGGAAGGCGAAACGACTTCGCCTCAACAGCAGAAGAAGGGGTCGTGACTGTCCTGAGTACGGTGGAGTCGCTGGACCACCGCTAGCTGCAGAGGCCTCGTGCGGTCAAGGTAGGGTGAGGCCTCGCGGAAGCGTCTCTGAGAGCTGCGGGGACCGCGGGTGCCGCAGTAGGCGGCCCCGGCCTTGGACCAGTCGCGCTGTCCCAAGTCTCTCTCTCTCTGCAGAGGTACGAAGAAGGTGATAACCTTTCCCTATGAGGACCAAGGCTCCTGTACCAAAAACACTAGAAACGACTTGTTCAGTAGTCCCCTTTCGTGCCTGCGTCTGCGGGGTACTGCGAGAGGAAGACGGCTACTAGGGTATTACTAGATTTGGGGGAGAAATGGGATTCGAGAGAGGTGACGAGTTTGTTAGCTCGCAGTTCGGAGGGGAACTCTGAAGCAGAACTTCAGTCCACCGGAGAGACCACAGCCTGTTTCTCTGAGGGCCCTTGTGAGCTCCGGGGAGGTTTTGTACCACTAAGGAAATGACATCAAGAAACCTGGTTTCTTTTTTGTTATTTTATGTTCATTGATGTTTTGCCTGCATGTGTGAGGACATCAGAAGCCCTGGAACTAGAGTTAAAGACAGGTATGAGCTGCCGCATGGGTGCTGGGAATTGAACCCGTCTCTGGTAGAGCAGCCAGTGTTCTTAACCATTGAGCCGTCTTTCCAGCCCCTGAGACACTGCTTTCTTTTATTTCTGGCCGTGGGAGGTGTGGGAAAAGCCCTAAGGACATTTCTGGAGAAGGGAAGTCTGAAAGATTCATTTCATTTAAGGCTTTGCTATCTGGACAGAACAGGTTCCCCTCTGACACGGTGGGGACCGTCTGGTGCTCATTCTAGCAAAACAGTAAGGGAGGCGTGAAGCAGAGAATTGAACGGGGGAACATCAGCACAGCATCTTGTGATGTGTGCTTCCATCCGGTGTGTCGGTTGACTGGTTCTGCAAGGCAGAAATGGTTCTTATTTTACAACTCAGACCACAGAATAAGTGATTTCATTGTGTTTCACAGAGCTGGAGATGTGGCGCAGTGTAGAGAACTTGCTAGAACTAGCATGTGTGAGTTCCTAGTCCACATTGTTTTGGTTTTGTTTTAAATTTAACTTTATTTTATGTATTTTATGTGCTTTGGTGTGAAGGTGTCAGATCCCCTGGAAGTGGAGTTAGGGACAGTTGTGAGCTGCCATGTGGGTGCTGGGAATTGAACCCGGGTCTTCTGGAAGAGCAGCCAGTGCTCTTAACCACTGACCCATCTCTCCAGACCCTAGTTCCCATTGTTACACAAGCTCAACACACCAAGTGGTTTCATGGGTGGTGGCCGGATTCGAAGTTGGACTTTTTGGGCTTTGTTTTGTTTTTTGAGACAGGTTTCTTTGTGTAGCTTTGGAGCCTGTCCTGGAACTTTCTTTGTAGAACAGGCTGGCCTGGAACTCACAGAGATACGCCTCACTCCCAAGTGCTGGGATTAAAGGCATGCATAGCCACCACTCGACCCAAAGCTGGGCTTTTTATTTGATTTCTGGGGATTCAGTCTGGATTTTCATCCTTGCTAGGCAAAGCTGCTGTTCCAGTGAGCTACATTCCTCAGCCCTAAGGCTGAACTTTTGCTGCTTGTATTCATAGGGGAACCGCAATAATACAAGCCAGGAAGAAGTGAGAAAGGTTGGCAGGAAGAAGACACAGCTGAACAAAAGAGAGAGGCGGGGCTTTCAATTAGGCTTCCATACTCTACAGGTGCTATGCCTGCTGAGATGTTTGCATCCAGGAGGGGAAGTATAAGTGTCACTTAGGTTTCAGGAAGACACCATGAAGTAAGGTTGGGAACAATTAGAAGAATTGATAGGATTTTCAGGATTTTCCTATTGTATGGCAGTACTATCATTGGACAAGCATGATGGTGTTAGTAAATTACCTCTTAGAAAATTCTTTTATTATACATTTAACACATTAAAATATGACTACTGATACATGCAGATTTCCCCTCCCTCCCAAGATAGGGTTTCTTTGTGTGTATTCCCAGCTGTCCTGGCTCTCACTTTGTAGACTACGCTGGCCTCGAACTCACAGAGATCCACCTGACTTTGCCTCCCAAGTGCTGGAATTAAAGGTGTGCACCACCACCCGACACATAGCAAATATTTTTGCTTAAGTTGGATTGTCTTTCCCAACTTAAGTTTTTGTTTGTTTTTTTGAGACGTGGTCTTACTGTAACCCTGGTTGGCCTGGGACTTGTTATATTAACTAGGCTGGCCTTGAACTCAAATTCTCTGCCTTCCAAATGCTGGGATTAAAGGTGTAAGTCACTAGTGCCTCAGGAGGCAGAGATAGTCATATCTGAGTTTGAGGTCAATCTGGTCTATAGAGCATATTTCAGGACAGCCAGAGAGCTGTTACACAGAGAAACCGTGTCTCAAAACAAGAAAAATCTTTAAAAGCCAGGCATAGTGATACACAACTTTAATCCCAGCACTCAGGAGACAGAAGCAGGCAGATCTCTGAGTTCAATGCCAGCCTGGTCTACAGAGCTCATTTGAGGACATCTGAGGCTACATATAGAAACCCTGACACCCCCCCCAAAGGCATGTGTTATCACTCATAACTGGCCCCCCTTTTATTTAAAGTCCACTTAAAGAAAAATATTAGATGAAGGAAAATTCTATTTCAATTGGAAGGGGAAAAATTGTGAGGATAGTTTTGAAACCACTGCCCTAGGAGCAATCTGATGGAAATTTTGAACTACAGAATTGTAGTATTGGGCTCTGACTACAGCTTGCCAGCTCTTAATTCAGGACATGTTGGAGGAGTCATGAGGTTCATGGTTCAGACTTAGTGTTGGAAGAAAGTACAAACAGGAGGACTTCAAACTCCTCCAGCATCTTGCTAAAAACAAACTCTTAGGTGCTGAGGGAGATGCTGAAGGGAGGGCTAGAGCATGTGAGATGGCCACTTGGTCCTCATTCAGAAGTGTTGCATCAGTTAGACATCTGTAGGGAAATAATAAATCAGACATAGCCAGTTTGCATAGCTGGTATTTACCTGCTCTTGAGGGCTCACTTCTGCCATTATGATCCTTGATGCTGATGAAAGTTGAAGTCATTCTTTGCATGACAGATTGTGCTGTTGTTATTTGGAGCCCTTAAGTTATCCAAGAACATCCATGGTCTCAGTTCCCAAAGCACCCAGATTAGCCCCTGATGCTTAGGAGGCCTGCTTGTTAATTGGGTGCGCTGTAGATCTTGAATGATGCATCTTGTTCACCCTTGCATCTTCTGCTCTGCTGGCTTGAATGAAGTCCTGTTGTGTTTCCTGTTAAATTTGATTAAACATGAATTTGGTGAATGCTGCCAGGTATATTCTTTGTTCCTTTTGTCCTCCAAGATCCCCTTCTTATTTGTCTTTCTTTGTTTTAGCCATTGTTCCTGTGTTACCATGGGAATTCAAGGCCTTGCCAAACTGATTGCTGATGTGGCTCCCAGTGCCATCCGGGAGAATGACATCAAGAGCTACTTCGGTCGCAAGGTGGCCATTGATGCCTCTATGAGCATTTACCAGTTCCTTATTGCTGTTCGTCAGGGTGGGGATGTGCTGCAGAATGAGGAGGGGGAGACCACCAGCCACCTGATGGGCATGTTCTACCGTACCATCCGCATGATGGAGAATGGCATCAAGCCTGTATATGTCTTTGATGGCAAACCACCACAGCTGAAGTCAGGTGAGCTGGCCAAACGCAGTGAGAGGCGCGCCGAGGCCGAGAAGCAGCTGCAGCAGGCTCAGGAGGCTGGGGTAGAGGAGGAGGTGGAAAAGTTCACAAAGCGGCTGGTGAAGGTTACCAAGCAACACAATGATGAGTGCAAACACCTGCTGAGTCTCATGGGCATCCCATACCTTGATGCACCCAGTGAGGCAGAGGCTAGCTGCGCTGCCCTGGTGAAGGCTGGCAAAGTCTATGCTGCAGCCACCGAGGACATGGACTGCCTCACTTTTGGCAGCCCTGTACTAATGCGACATCTGACTGCCAGTGAGGCCAAGAAGCTGCCCATCCAGGAGTTCCACCTGAGCCGAGTCCTGCAGGAGCTGGGTCTGAACCAGGAGCAGTTTGTGGATCTCTGCATCCTGCTGGGAAGTGACTACTGTGAGAGCATCCGGGGCATCGGGCCCAAGCGGGCTGTGGACCTCATCCAGAAGCATAAGAGCATCGAGGAGATTGTGCGGCGACTGGACCCCAACAAGTACCCCATTCCAGAGAACTGGCTCCACAAAGAAGCGCAGCAGCTCTTCCTGGAGCCTGAGGTGCTGGACCCAGAGTCTGTGGAGCTGAAGTGGAGCGAGCCGAATGAAGAAGAGTTGGTCAAATTCATGTGTGGTGAAAAGCAGTTTTCTGAGGAGCGAATTCGCAGTGGGGTCAAGCGGCTGAGTAAGAGCCGCCAGGGCAGCACCCAGGGTCGTCTCGATGATTTCTTCAAGGTGACTGGCTCTCTCTCCTCCGCCAAGCGCAAGGAGCCAGAACCCAAGGGACCCGCTAAGAAGAAAGCAAAGACTGGGGGAGCTGGGAAGTTTAAAAGGGGAAAATAAATGTGTTCTCCCCCTCCACTGTCCCCCGGCCCCAGGATGTCTGCTTTGTACCCTCAGCTAGAACACTCTTCTTTTGGAATGGAGTCTACTTCTTCCCAGAGCTACCCTCCAGAGCCTTTCTTGATCTTGTGGCAGGAAGGCCACAGCTTCACTTTTCCTCATTTTTAACTCAGGAATGACATCAGACTCAACGTCAGACGCAAACCACTTCTCAGGCAGGTTAGTGGACACTGCAGCCATTGTTTGGTGAAACTGAAGCAAAGCAGCACATTTTAAAGGAAGGAGGAGAGAAAGGTGGTTTGGGGTGGGAGTGTGTGGAGGAGATAATATCCCGGCTGGCCAGCTGGTGGATGGGAGGTGACTGTGGACCTCGACTGCTCTTTCCGATATCACTACCCTGAAAGACAGCCGGCAGCCCAGGCTTAGCTGATGGAAGGAGTCTGACTGACAGTGGTTTTGATGACTGACTGGCTGTCTTGTGGGCAGAAACTTGAACGTGGGGCTGGTGGGTCTACAGTAGTATTTCAGGGGGTAAAAAGGCAGTGTTTTAGCGTTTGGTTCGTAGTTTTGTTTAGTCCCATTCTCTCCAGTGCTGGGCATTGAACCCAGAGCAAGGCAAGCAAGCATACCTGACCTGTAGCCCCAAGAGACACTGTTCTGATGGCCTTTCTGAGGCAATCAATTGAATTGAAGCTTTGGGGAGAAGCAGCTGTTGTTCATGTGCTATTTCTAGTTTAAAAGATGTGAAGAGAAAAAAAATTAATAAAATTATAAAAGTGACCAGAATGTGGTGTCCTTTGAGGACGTTTGAAAACAGACTTGGGATTGCCCTGGTAACAAGTGGTTTGTTTGAGAGTGACCACAAGGTGGTGCCATACCCCATGTAATGTGGCCTCAGCAGCTATGGCGGCACCAGCCTTTTGTACTTGGGAGCCTGCATAGCTTGAATGGATTTCACGTGCTCCATCTACTCTCTGCAGTAAAGGAGTCTCTTTGAGCAGTCTTTGCCATTTAGATCAGCTTTCTCATAATGTCCAGGCGTGAACAGCCGCCGTTCAGAAACCTTGTTCCTATTACATTTCAGGTTTTTAGGATGAATGTTTGAAAGCTTTAGAGTGCGGGTGCCTTAGTGTTCTCTAGAGAAATAACGGAACGGATAGAATGAGTTATATGTATTGAAAGGGGTTCATTAGAGGGTCTTACAAGGCTATGGTCCAGGTAGTCTAACAGTGGATGTCTGACAAAAAGGCCAAGAACTCAGTAGTCCAGTCAGTCCACAGGGATGTTTCAGCTGGTCCTCGGTCTTCATGAAGACTACTAAAGAAACAGGTTCTCGGGCTGGAGAGATGGCTCAGAGGTTAGGAGCATTGCCTGCTCTTCCAAAGGTCCTGAGTTCAATTCCCAGCAACCACATGGTGGCTCACAACCATCTGTACTGAGATCTGGTGTCCTCTTCTGGCCTGCAGACATACACACAGACACACTATTGTATACATAATAAATATTTTTTTTTTAAAAAATAAGAAACAGGTTCTAGCACTGGAAGAGGAATGCCTCGGGGAGAGGGTGGGCAGACAAGGAGCAAATGCTTCCTTCCACGCCCTTTGTGTGGGCTGCCACTAGAAGGTGTGGCCCACATTTAGGGTAGGTCTTCCTATCTAAAATCCTAGCCCAGCTGCTTGGGTTTTTAGTTTATTTTAGATTGACAACCATGGTCAGCCATTGCAGCTGGTAAAACATAGTGGGGAGCTAGCCTTTAGTTCTGATCTTAACAATTCTGTAATAGCACACAGCTTTAAGTTGAAATTGTCCCGACAGATTGAGTAGAAGATAGATACTATTGGTTTTCAGTCGTTTAATATTGTTATATGGTGGGGACAGGTGTGTGGGGGCACATGTGGAGGTCAAGACAGATTTCTGGGATCTTCCTCACTGCATCTTAGGAAGATTGAACCAAGTTGTCAGGGCTTTTTCACCTTCTGTGTCATTGCACAATGGTTTCAGTGTCCGCCCTAGTGCTCCCCCATCCCCCACTACAGCACATACACACACACACACACACACACACACACACACACAGGGTCTCGCTGTGTAGCCCTGGCTGGCCTGGATCTCAAGTAGACCAGGCAAGCTTTGAATTAATATTTTCTAGCTGAAGTCTTTGGTGAAGGTAAACACTATAATATTGTATCCTGAAGGCATAGTAAAGCTGCATTAATTTGATTCTAGACCTGCAGTGGCCGTGAGCTAAGGAACTGCCAAGACTGCATTCACTACACAGCACAATGGCTTTTAGGAGCTTGTTACCCTGTGGCCCGCAAGCATTTAGAGTTCTGGCTTGCTTCTTTAGATTTGAACTGCTTAGCCTTTCCTCAGAGTGTGCTGCTCTGTGCTTAAAGACTTGTGAATGCTCTGATGTTTTCGCTGTTTAAGCACAGTGGAGCGTTTCAGAGGCATTGCTCCACAGTCTGAGGCAGCATTGGTGAAGAGATAGGCAAACAGGACTTCGAACCACTTCAAAATCAGAAACAGGCTTCAGTGGAAAGTTGAAGGACCAGAGGGTGAGGACAGCGAATGGTGACATCCATGGGGTCTGACAGGAGTACCGCAGCGAGTGGCACAGCATCTCCACAAATGGGTATCACGGAGGAACCTGGCTTTGTCAGCCCATCCTTGCATGGTTAATCATGATCCTTCTGCTCAGGTTATACAAGGGAACTGGCAGTGATCTGTGTTACAGCAGCAGCACCAGGGAATAGTGTCTGTATTGATACGTGTTTTTGTACCTGTATGTTTGAATGTCAAGGGCCAGAGGTCCGTATCAAGTGTCCACCTTAGTCACTCCATCTTACTTTTAGCTAGCAAACTCCAAGGATACGGCTTCCCCTATGCTGGGTTGTAGACCTCCACATCTGGCTTTTCCATGGGTTCTGGGGAATCTGTCCTCGTGACTGGACAGAAAGCGCTTCACCAGCTGAGCCAGCTCTCCTGCTCTGCACCAGGGAACCTGGCACACATGTGCGGACAAGCAGTGTAATTTTAAATGAATAACAACATCCTTTGGTCCAAATTAATTTTTATTTTTTAGTTTAATCAGGATTTAGTAATGACATTGGCACACACATATGCTGACATTAGGCCCAAGTGAAGGAAATGCCTTCGGCCAGGAAGTAGAAAGATAAAGGTAATAAAGATAAACATGGATGCTGGAGTTAACAAAGTTACGGGGAAATGTTTTGCCACTATCTACATACGCAAAAGTGACATTCCCTCAACCCTATTTTCTTATCTCAGCAGTGGAGTTGAGGCACCTCACTTTACCTCTGCAACATTGAGTCCTGTCACTCCATGTCCCTTGTGCCTGCCTATGCAAAGGCCACAGTGAAGGCTGAGGAACGCCACAGTGGTTCAGGTGCTCTGAAGACCTGGTCTGGTACAACTGAGCTCAGCCTGGCAGCTAAAGGCTCAAAGCCAGTGGGCTTGACAGGCTGGTAGTGTCACACTCTTGCCCCAGGTGGCCGGGAGCAGGGATGGGAAGGGACAGCACCTGTTCTGGAGGGAGGGAGCCGATAAAGGTTTTCCTATCCAGCCTGCTTCAGACAGGTTTTCCAGCAAGGCCAGCCCCTGGGAAAGATCTGAGCTTCTACAACCTCCCCTCCCTGGGCATTGTCATAGAAAACTTATGGAACCCTGCCTGTCACCCTACTGTACCCCCACAGAAAACTTAAGGAATCCTTTTGGTCACCATACCACACCCCAACATCTTTAACACAAACACCCTCATCTTGACCATCTACCATTTCTCCACAAACGTGCTTTTTGCTTTGCCTTCTGCTTGAGGATCTCTAATTCCAGACAGATGGTTAATACTGTTGAACAGGCAATGAAATAACGCCCGTGGGTTTGGGGAACGGGAGCACGCATGTGGATGTGCAGGAGTTCAACTTCCCTGGGCACACTCCTATGTTCTCTGGGAGAGTGAGTTTAATTTTCATACTTTTTATAAAACCAGATTACAAAATCCTATTTCATTGTTAGACTGACAAGCTTTGTCAGAAGTTACCTAAATTCTTGGCTGGCCTCCAGAATAAGACACTTGAACAAGCAGAGGAGCTGCCTTGCTGGAGCAGCGGCATGCATAGATCTCATTGATACTAACTTTATGGTTTGTGACATGGGATCGTGCTACACAATGCTGGAATGTGACACGGGAAACATGGAGGGACATGTCTGCTTAGAGCACTGACACTTTCGTGATGGAAACCTCGGCCACTTGTGCTGATGGCTGTTTTCTTGAACTCAGAATTACAGGCTGTGACATAAAAGGAAACTGCAGGTATGGGAGCCTAATTTGTCCAGGAGGAAGGAAGCCCCTTCCTTGCTTGTGTATTCCTTGGGAACTGGTTAAAAGAAGTGAATCAACAGATTTTTATATTTTTGGTTGTGAGCCTAGCCTTTAACGGCTGAGCCATCCCTCCAGGCCAATCAACAGATTTTTAAAGGCTAGTAACTCTGTCATCCATTTTGTCAAGAGCTAGGATCTCATGTTCTCTCTGAAACCTGGATGGAACAGGAAACCAGAATTACTCATGCCAGGATCCTCCAGGGCCAAATACCTCTCAAACCACAGCCCTGGCCTTTGCCCTGCCAACAGCTTCTCCCAGTAGTCAGAGGCAGACATGGTCACACACAGCTCTCAGCAGCAAGCTAAGCTGGGCAGGAACTGTGCCAGGTTTCAGGATGCTATGCATGAATGCCCCCTTTCTAAATCTTGTTCAAAGGCCAAGAGACTAATGGAGAGGGTAGAGAGTTGGAGACATAGCCTAGTGAGATAAGAGGGGGGGTTCTAGGGTGAGGTTCCTGCTTCGTGCTGGGCTCCATTGGGCCACCATTTACCTCTGCCAAAGTACAAGAAACAACAGAACATCTTTATGTCCCTACCTCAGCAGTTCTCCCCTCAAGTTTGGTACTCAGAAGGCAAAGGAGGCAGGTATGAACACAAACATCTACATCCCCTAACCCCTTGAACATTCGATTCATAATGGCATTGTTCCTCCAGCTCCGACTGCTTTGACTCCAGCTGTCCTCTTCTCTCCTGGATGGAGGGCTGCTGCTGCTATTGGTGAAGATACGCCTCCAACCAGAGCTGCCCCGACTCCTTCAGTGAGCTGGAGGGACAACAGGGGCGGACAGGGAGGGAGGTGGGGGCTGAGTCATCCACCTGCAGACATGTCCTCTTCCCCTCACGTGCCCCCCCACCCCGAAGAAGCTAGCTTGGTCACAGACCAATACCACCCTGCCGCTGCCATGGTGATGCAGATGACCAGGAACCCCCCCCCCCACACACACACTCCATGCCACACCACCCTCTGTTCCCTGCTGCTAATTCCCCAGGTTCATACTCACTAAACAATGTCAGCGAAGGCTGAGAGCAGGGGCTTGGTCTTGTACTCGATGCCGTGCTTGGTGCACAGGGATTGCACCAGAGGTGCCACTTTGTAGTAGTTGTGTCGTGGCATCGTGGGGAAGAGGCTTCAGGAACAGCAGGGTAGTTAGTGGCTTCTGCTCCTCTGCCCCTCCCCCACCCTCTGCTTCCCGGGTCTCCCCACTCACTGGTGCTCGATCTGGAAATTGAGGTGGCCACAGAACCAGTCATTGAAGGCTGACTGCTCAACATTACAGGTTGCCTGCACCTGGGAGAGAGCCAAGGGATGGTGGTTTCCATGTCACTGTGCCGTCTTCCCTAGGGAGGCTGTCTGAAACTGTCCCTACCTCTGGTCCTTCAGTGGGAGATAGCTCCAGCCAACAAGGCAATGCTGTCTGAGAAGACTAGTTTTGGCTATCACTGCTCACCACCCACCCTTTTCAGAAGCATGTCCAGGTCCTCCAAGTGACTGTCCCTTACCTGGGTGGAGACCCAGTCCACATTCTGGTCATAATCGATGTGCATGGGGATATGGCTCATCTGTGTCACCCACACAAACCAGATGCTCTCCAGGAACCTGTTAAATATGACACACAGCCACAAATAGTACAAGCAGAGCACTGAGTTCTCATTCCCCAGTAGCAACATCAGCCCGTGACTCTCTCAAGGCCCCACTCCCAAGACCCCAGCATGGCCCCCAGACCCATCAGCACCTGCACTCTCCCTGCCAACTGCTACATTCCATCAGACACTACCTGACAAGGACGAAAAGCCCCAGGAAGCCTTTCAGCCCCACCAGGGGCATGTAAGTGACGAGGAGGCGGACATAGAAGCTGAGCATCCAAGCCAAGTCCTGCAGGGCAAACAGGAGGGTGGCACTGTCCCAGTAGCTGCTGCTCCCTTTTCTCCCTCCCCATTTATCTGCTGTAGTCACCACCTCTCCTGGTGTGTGTGATGGCACTCAGTGATCCTAGTGGTCACCCAGTCCCCTGCCTGTCCCTTCACAGGGGCCCCCCAGTCTCTCTGGGTACAGCACCTCCCCACGCTGTCTAAATGCTGCCAGATAGATGTCTCAAGACCCCACTGTCTGCCACTGTGCTGATGTAGTGGAAACTCCAGGTCCTTTTCTGCAGTGAACCAAGCCCCATACTCTTCCCACGACACTGGGCCCTCTGCACTGTGTTCAGCATCCAAGCTCACACCTCGGGTCCCAGCTTGTCTGCTCAGGGCCTGTCTTCCCCACATCCTACGTCTGCCAGCCAGCCAGACCCCTTTGGGGATCCCGGAGCCCCTTCTGCCTGCATGTTTTCCCTTGGGTCTACTACTTTCAGCTCCATCCTACATTCCCTGAGAGAAGGGACCATCCACCTTTGTTTTCCACACAGTTCCTGGAGTGCTGTGCAGCTAGGGAACCCCAGGAGACTGGCCTCGTGAAGCCTGACATGGGGAGGCAGGCCACACATGAGCCCAAGCCACTTAGTCTCATCTAGAGAGGAGAATCTCCACCCGATTCTACTCTGCTCCTGGTTGGGCTTGGAGACAGTCTCTGTGCCCCACAGGGCACACCTTTTCCCGGACAGGGTACTGGAAAACCTGGCGTGTGGGGTTTGCGGGCCGGGGATACTCACCATCCATTTCTTCCGCTTAAAAACAAAATAGAAAACATACGACTGGAAGTAGAGAGGCACCAAGGCTGGGGGGCCAACTGGGGAGGAAAAGGAGACAGGGAGGAGGTGTGAGCAATTGGGGTGAGAGGCCTGCCATGGCAAGATGAACCACCTCCCCCCAACCCAGGCATAGAATCACCTCCTGTCATCCCTCCTCACCGCCTTAATGCTCCTCAATTAACTGCAAGCCGTGGGCGTTGAGGGTGGGCACAAGCCTAGAGAAGGCCACCTCTGCAAGAGGATGCCAAGGAGACTGATGTCTGGGAGCAATATCCCTTCCTCGTGGAGGAGGGCACGGGGAAGCTTAAGCCTCAAGCATGGCATGTACTCTACTGCGGTCCACAGTGCCTGGACCACAGCCCTGCCCCTGCAGTTCCACCAAGCAGGTCAAAGGGCAGGGGAGGAACTCCGCTGACTCTTCACAGTCTGAGGCATACCTGATGCTCCTCCACCCACGGCATGGCAATCTCCATCCATAGCTTCTTCAGCTTGATATGCCAGACTCTAAACTTCCTTTCCCCCCTCCCTCCTCCCTTCCTGCTATGTGTCCAATGTGTGTGTGTGTGTGTGAGTGTGGGCCAGGACACACATGTTGATGTCAGAGGACACACACACACTGGGGCAGAGGTGGTGACTGCGTACATTGATCCTCCTTCCACTGTGAATTTCAGGTATCAAGTTCAAGTTGCCAGGCTTTTATCAGCTAAGTGATCTCACTGATCTTCCATCTTCATTTTTTTGAGACAGGGTCTCTCACTAAATATGAAGCTATTCTGATTGACCCATACCCAGTGCTGGGATTACAGGCATGTGCCACCACCCCTGGATTTTATGTTGTGTTCTAGAGATCCAAATTCGGGTCCTCATGTTTGCACAGTAAGCCCTAGGCCTAAAATAATAATAAGAATTATTATTATTTTAAAGACAGGGTTTCTCTGTATAGCCATAGCTGTCCTTGAACTCAGAGATCCGTGACGTGGGAGTCTGCTGTTTTGTGTTGATTTCATTGGTTAAATAAAGAGAGTGCCTTGGCCCTTTAAGAGGACAGAAAATTAGGTAGGCAGAGTAGACTGAACAGAATGCTGGGAGGAAGAGGAAATGAGGTAAGACGCCTCAGACAGACTCGATAGCTCATCTCGATAGCTCATCGCCAGGGCACACGCGATGAAGCTCCGACCTAGGATGGACTTAGGCTAGAATCTTCCCAGTAAGCGCACCTTGGGGTGCTACACACATTATTAGAAATGGGCTAGTCTAGGTGCGAGAGTTAGCTGAGAAGAGGCTAGATATAATGGGCCAAGCAGTGTTTAAAAGAATACAATTTGTGTGTTGTTATTTTGGGTAAAGCTAGCCGGTGGCAGGAGCTGGGTGGCGGAATGCAGCCCACAGCTCCCACAACAGATCCGCCTACTTCTGCCTTCCTATTGCTGGAATTAAAGGTGTGTACCGCCATTGCCCAGACTAAAATTATTTTTATGGAAGTCTTTATTCAACCCTGTAACACGTCCAGCTTTCTCTAGAAGAGACAGCCAGCAATAAACAGTTCAAATAAATTCCTTAAATTCTTCCCCTCTCTTGCTTTAAAAACCTGGAGCCCTTGCAGGTGTGGTGTCTTGTGCCTGTATAGCAAGTTTGAAGCCAGCCTAAGCTACATAAGACCCTCTCAAACAAAGCCAAAACAAAACAACAAAACCTATAAAAGTACCCCCTGGTTCCTAAAACTTGAAGTCTTAAAGGAATTTTAAACCCAATTTTGGGCATTTTGCAGCAGGCTTTCAAAGCAGGGAATAAATGAGAAAAACTTCTGCTCAGTTGCAGTATTCCTTCTTAGGTGCCACTGCCCGGAGTGTCATCCTAAGTGGCCCCACCTTTGTGTGACGAGGTTTAAGACAAGGTCTAAAACCAAATCAGGAGTCCCCTGCTGACTACTCAGTTTCTCCCTGGAAGCTAGGGTGAGACTGGAGGACTAAGTTTGTCCCCGAACACAAATGACCAACCAAGCATTAGCCCATTGACTTTACTCAGTGGGCAAGGGCATCTCCTCGCAGGAGGGGAATATCAGCAGGCTGAACTTTCTCCTATGATGGGGGAGAGTCTTCTGTTTTGTGTTAATTTCATTGGTTAAATAAAGAGACTGCCTTGGCCCTTTACTAGGACATAAAATTAGGTAGGCGGAGTAAACAGAACAGAATGCTGGGAGAAAGAAGCTGAGTCAAGGAGTCACCATGATTCTCACTCCCGACACAGTCGCAGGTTAAGATCTTCCCTGGTAAGCCACCTCGTGGGCTACACAGATTATTAGATATGGGTTAGGGCAATATGTAAGAGCTAGCCAATAAGAGGCTGGGACTAATGGGCCAGGCAGTGTTTAAAAGAATACAGTTTCCGTGTAATTATTTCAGGTAAAGCTAGCCGTGCGGACGGCTGGATGCCAGGGACGCAGCCTCGCCGCTCCTACTACAACAGAGTGGCG